>NC_140963.1:117777833-117782833 GCF_056783735.1 Eptatretus burgeri | reverse complement strand
TCACCTGCACCCTGGCTAAATTCCAAATTCCTGCCCTGATCTTAGTATAACCTGTTCCTGGGGAGGAATTCAACTATTATACAATACTTAAAAAAAAAAAATTGGCATCACCCATATCATTCATTACTCATTCATCACCTGTAATCTCATTGCTCATTCATTCCCAGTGATTACGACAGCAATTTCTTATGCACTTCTCTTCCAATAAACTTTTGAGATCATGTTTAAAGTGATCAACACCAATAGTTTGCCTAAGGTTTACCTTTAAGTGAATTCTATAACTTTGGTCCAATCTCTCTTTCTCTCTATCGAGTGCAGCCTGTGGCTGCTGGTTGCATCATTGGTTGGGACGCGGCTATGCCGCTGATGCAGTGTCCCCCTTACCAGTACACTGGTGCTCATTTTGCCGACCTCAGAAGGATGACAGGCTGAGTAAACCTCCTGGTGTATTTTAATTCAGTGGCCAACGGGGCTTGAACTCAGGACCCCAGCATCCCAAGCCACCACCCTAATAGGGAATTTTAGCAAATTGTATTGACCATCTGTGAAAAAATTGCTTACCAAAAAATTTCTTCACCAACGTATTCATCTAGGTGTCTACTAACACCTATCAATTAGTGCAAACCCAAATCCTTATGGAAAATTCTGGGGAGCCAATTAAATTTCGTGTCCTCAGAGGGCCTGCGTGAAAAAATCGGAAAATTAACTTTTGCCAATATTGACTTGTGGGATGTCTAACTAGGGGTTTTTTGGGGTGCTGAATTGATTCCAACCATTATTTTTGAGAAAAAAAAACACTCCTTGATCATATAAAATGTATTTTATTGACATTTTTTAACAGAACTGTGCTCAATGGAAATGTTGCTTCGTCAGCTTTACAACCTTATTCATCAAACTCCCCAGTATCTTCCTCACTCCTTTTGTCATCCAGCTGGTTTATGTTCAGGCAAGAGTTACCATGACAGATGCCGCAAGCAGAAATACACTTGACTCCTTGCTTTTTACAGCAGCACCTGAGTGAGCTGCAGTCCCCCGCACAGTTGCAGCTGGCAAACGTCAGGAGGTAGTCTGGTGCAATGGGGTCTGTAGAAGGGACTGGTGCATATCCTTGCTCGGTGAGTTGCCATCCATAGTCCCGGGCATCCAACGATGGACTTTGCAGCATCAGACAGTCTCTAGTCTGGAGGTAAGCTCGGAGAGAGTGCTTTGCTGCAGCTCCTGTTGTCGGGGGGAGTTTCTCAGGTTTTATGCTCCCAGTAGCAGCTCGCTTGCTTAAGATGTCGAATCTCAAGTTTTCCAAGTCTTTGAAGGATTTCCCATGGAACATGAGCTTGAAAAGATCACAGCCTGCTTTAATGATATCACCATAAACAGTCCATTGCCCTCTCTGCTTCATCAGTCTTGCAGAGCTTGCTTAGCAAAGTTGGTTTGCTAAACCCAAAAATTGCAGACACTGTATCGCAGCCAGAGAAGCTGTGCAAGAAGATGAGATACCTCCGGTATATCTCTGGGAGGGCCTCCCGGATCTTTCCGACATCGTAAGATGTTTCTTTGGCTGTCGTGAGGAAGATCGGATGGTCTGCAACATGATGAATCAGCATAACCAGGACGTCTGTGTCCTCAGCCCTCACCTCGACAGGGGACTCTCTTGCCTCATCTTGAGCTGCGCGGATGATGGAAGTGTCGGCATCATCGGAGCATTGCTGTACACTGATTCAATTTTTTACTAAATGTCTCAGCAAGGAGCAGAACGTACTGGGCTTTTATTCTTGTTATCGAGGAACTTTTCTCTTGCAATGATGATGTTGAGATCCAGACGAATCTGAATGTCACAGCATGCATTCTTTGTTCGCCTCAAGTGGTCATGGTCCTTGGTGGAATTGCCATATCCGTCAAAGACCACCGTTATCCGGAGGCAATGGCTCCCCATGGACTTCACAAACCGGAGGTCGCTCTCGGCAACATCCTTCCAAGTAAGGTTAGCCTCCCACTTGACATTGTGCAGGAGCCACCCACCATCAACCACAAGGCTTGTGCAGGAGGGTTGTTCGACACATGGTGCCACACATGCCTTCAGTGACCTTGCTAGGGCAGCCTTGTCTGGCTTTCGCAACTTTTGATTTTTGTCAAACAGAGACATCGGTCTTGGCGTCAACTCAAAGCACAGAGCTTCTTTGGTCTTGACTTCACGCTCACTGATGACAATGAGGCGGTTGAATAGCTTCAGTGAGTCAATGACCAGCTTCTCGCCATTGACTTTGGGTCCAGATCTGAGGCTTGCAAGTGATTTGACCTTGTGTTTGGTTACCATTGCATCCACAACAGTTTTCCCATCCATCTTAGCCTGTATGGCTCTGCCAACTTCTTCTGCTTGATCAGCATTGACTTGGTCTTTAGGAGTGCTGCTGAACCCAGTTGAGAAGGACACCAGAGTCTTCTTGTCCCGTTTGGTATCGAAAGGGTTGTCTTCCTCCAACCACCCAACTATGGTGTTGACAGCATCGTTATCTCTCTTCATTTGGGCTCTTTTAACGTCGGTGTGGACAGGTGCCCCACATTTGACCATGCCTCTTTCTAGCTCTTGGTGAATGAACGAGAAGTGGTTCAGAGTCTGAACCCAAGACTTATGAGAAGACTCATTCCGAAAGCGGCCTCTGTTTAGACCACAGGAGGATTTTGCCTCACCCATGAGTGTGGTTTTTATCGTGATGTCGGTCCATGTGTCGGACCATTCATGGTCTGAGAACCTGACTACATGGTTACAAAGTGAACTTGGATAGAGTTTCCTGGAACACGGGACTCTCCTGTCGCTGATGCATCAGCTGTACATACAGCCTTGCTCCCTTTGCGTACTGATGGTGGCCCACTGCTGCGAAGGTATTGAGCATTCCAATGATGTGGCTGAGATGACCTGTGTGGTCTGGGACATGCTCACTCCTGATGAATACCTTGATGAGGTCGATTCTGCCATAGTACCAGACCCAGAGTGCTGGTGTCCTTCCTCCTTCAGCGAAGATCTTCAATCTCTCTGCCATCCTCTACACAATAATTTTATAGCTAAAAGCTCTTGGCTAACGTCAGCTAACACAGAGAATTCTACTGAGCATGAGCACAAGTATAACCAACAATATAGCAGTGGTTTCAAAAATGTTGTATGCTGGTTTCAGCACAATTTGAACAATCTGAATCAATTGAGCCAAATTACCGCAAAACACAGTCTGAGATATCTAAAAATGGTATTGTATAAATATTTTACGGCCAGGGATTCATTTTTCCTCAAATCTAATGGTTGGAATCAATTCAGCACCCCAAAAAACCCCTAGTTAGACATCCCACAAGTCAATATTGGCAAAAGTTAATTTTTCTGATTTTTTTTCGCGCAGGCCCTCTGAGCACCCGAACTTTGATTGGCTCCCCAGAATTTTCCACAAGGATTTGGGTTTGCACTAATTGATAGATGTTAGTAGACACCTAGATGAATACGTTGGTGAAGAAATTTTTTGGTAAGCAATTTTTTTCACAGATGGTCAATACAATTTGCTAAAATTCCCTAACTATAACCACTAAGCCAACACCAGGCTTTACTTTGGTCCAATATAAATTATAGTTTTGTTTGTAAAGGAAGTTATTGTTTGTTTTACATGGTAAATATTCATTTGTCTTGCTTGGTAATTATGAATGACTTTACTTGAAACAAAAAATTGAGCAAGTTTCTGGGGCATCTCATTTCGATTTGATCGGAGCATTAGTAACCCCAAATGAAAAATGTTGTTTTCCTATTTTCTGAACTTTATCATAAAAATTTTTTTTATGTGCTTGTGATCCTTTACTCGAAATAATTCTTACAACTCTCTTTTGTAACACCAAAATGTTATCCAGCTGAAATTTCAAAAAGTTGCTCCAAACACTAATGCTATAACTCAATGGAGACAATAGCAATAGCAGAAGAAGAACTGATTTAGGAAAATTATTTTAAAAAATCTATTTATGACATACTTCAAGAAACTGATTTGCATAAAGAATCGTAAAACGAAGCTACAGTTTATCAGTACTTTGGCTCTGAATTTGGTGAATTGAACGGAATCCTGTCCCGAGCGTGCATGCACACAGAAGTAAAAAATAATTTACTCTTTCTGCCTGTCTGCCAGTGAAACAAAACTGAAAATCATTCCAAACAGGAAACTTCCTATTTTTACAGACATCATAAAGGATACAAACAACAGGCATGAATGACGGATTTAACGTGTTAAATAAAGTGGTGTAAATGAGTGTGCTTCCAAAAAAATGGTGGTAAACTTCCTAAAAATAATAAATAAATAATTTTTACAGCTTTTAAAACTTTTATTTTATTTTATTTCAATTGAATTATATGCTTGAATACTGTAGACTACATCGTCTTGTTTACATTTTCAAAAACCTCGAGTTAAGCAGTACTTGGACAAAACATTATGCCATCTCGACCAATAATATTTGCTGCTCGTGTGCTCAGGGCCGGAAAATATCATAATTCGGACATAATTGTGGCTTGTGCTCAGAAACGCAAAGCAAGAGTTGAAAGACTGTGCAGGGTGAAGTGTTTGATTAACTCTGCAGTTTATAAAGTACAGTGTTTCAAAAAGATTGATACAACTTTGACTTCCTGCCATTTCTTTGTTTTTTGACCTGTACCATTTTCCTCTTCAAGGTTTGGTGATGTTATCATGGTAGTTGTTTCCTGGGATTTCTAGCTCTTTAGATCAACTATGCTATTGACAGTGAAGCAGAAGACAAAAGTAGTGGCTCTGTGGTTATGAGACTAAATCATACATTGAAAACCACCAGAGGTTCTGCCACCATTGGTTCACTTTGAACACGTGATGGACCCACAAATTGTGCCATTCAACATATTGTGAAACATTTTGAGCACAAGGGTACAGCGCACAACCAGAGCAAGGGCAACAGTGGCAGGAAAGCAACAGTAACCAAGAGCCAAGCCAACATCGACACTGTGTGGGTTTCTG
>NC_140963.1:117767833-117772833 GCF_056783735.1 Eptatretus burgeri | reverse complement strand
TTTTCTATGTGCTTTTGGTGGAATTGAATATGTGTGCTTCCCGTGTGCCGCGAATAAATGTGCTTTGTGTTGAACTGTTTCCCGCTTCGCTTCGTCATTTCTCCCATTGAATCCTCATCTTGCTTCACGTAAAGGGTTGGTAGTGGGCTGAATACGCCCGATAATTAATCGAACCGTCGAGGTCGACGATAACACCGCTCGGTTATTCTGATAGTACGGAACGGGTTGCTTAAGTGGCCCGTGTCCGAAGTCGACCTGCGGCGAGGTGCGATCGCCCGGTCTACCCTCCGCGTGGGTACTTAGGTAGGTCAAATTTGGCGAGCAACCCTATCCCACGCGGGGGCTGATTGGCTCGATCGCGGTGAGACCGAAAGGTCCACCCGTGACTGGTTCCCGGCGTTAGTCCGAGAGGGTCACGACTGGATTGTCCGTCCGGTGGGCGACGTGCCGCGATTCGAGTTACGTGGCCGTCAGCACGCCGGCGGGCGCGAATCCGCAACACTGGTGTCAAGAGTGGGATATAAACTCATCGCCCTCCTCGCGGCACTGGTATCGGAGAACAGGAAAACGGGCTCTCCTGTCTCCGGCTAAATTCACGGGAATCGGTCCAGGGGTGAGAGAAGCGACCCCCGATTCCCTCCAAATTACGAGCGAGCTAAATTAACCCTTCACGCGAAGCAAGATGGCGTCTCAAGGCGAGCGGGTGCCGGGTGGATTAGGTATGTGTAGTAATGTAGAATCCATGGTCCAGGATGGAATCCCCGTGCAGGAAATGTTGATTGTGCAGGAACACGGACTCGCCCAACTGAACCCAGGGCCCGAGGTGGGTGCGGCAGCGGCCGCGGTGTATGACACCTCCCCTTCCCCCCTCCACCAAAACCCTTCCCCGATCCCTGCCGAAACGGCTCACCCAAGCGCACCCGACATGGCCCAGCTATGCGCCATGCTGGCGGCAATGACAGCGAGAATGGATGCGAATACACAAAAAATGGATGCGAATACACAACAAATGAACGAAAAGATGGATACAAATACAAATGAAATGAAAAACGAAATGAACAAGCAAATAAACGGAATGGAAGCAAACATGAAGGAAGAAATGAAAAAGTTCCGGGGTGAGACGCAGAACATGGGAAATAGGAAATAATAGTATAATAAAATAATAGTGACAAAGGAAATAATAGTGGAGACAAGGGAGGCAAAGGGTGAAGAGTTGGCAGAGACACGGGAGATAGAAAAAATAGAGGAAAGACTACACGAGGAAGACGGGGTAAGTGACGCACACACACACACGGAGGTAGTGGAGGACAATGGGGGTGAGCTGGCGGACTGGGTAGAGACCCAGTGCGAGCACCTGGATGGCCTCCTCCAGGAACGAGGGGAGGGAGTCTGCCCCCTTGAGGTGAGTCACGACCAGGTGAGTTCGGTCGTGCTTTGCGAGGTTGAGGGGAGGAGTGCTGCGAACGGGTGCTTGGAGAGCTTGGGGGGTATAGAGGCCCCGGAGACCCTTGTGGGGACACGAATCCCCAGTGTGGTTGTCCCGGTGTGTGTGGTGCAAGGTGTGAGTGCGTCCCCGTGTGTGGAAGCGACCCCGTGTGTGAGTGGTGTGGTGGCGATGGTGCCGGAGTGCGTGCTTCCCAGCACGCCGTGTGTGGATGAGGCACCGCGGGTTAGTGCCCCCGCGTGTGTGGATGAAACGGCCAGTGTGAGTGAGGCACCGCGGGTTAGTGCCCCCGCGTGTGTGGGTGAGGCACCGTGTGTGGATGAGGCACCGCGGTTGAGTGCCCCCGCGTGTGTGGATGAGGCACGGAGTGCGAGTGAGGCACCGCGGGTGAGTGCCCCCGCACGCGTGAGTGAACGGCCGTGTGCAAGGTCGCTGTGTGCAAGGGAGACCGTGTGTGTGAGAGAGCGGTATGAGAGGGAGATGTCGGTTGGCATGCGGGAGCACGCAGCCGCGTCTCCCGGTGTGAGTTTAATGGTGTGGACTGTGTGCGTCGTAACACGCAGGTATGCGTGTGTGGAATGGAGACGGAGACGGCGACAGAGGAGAGAAAGCCGAGTAGCGGCTGTAGTTGTTTCGGGGACCGTGCCGGGTTCACCCAGCAGTGAGCACGCGGTTCGTGCTGTGCAACGCACGAGACCACCACGTGCTCGCTTGCGAGAGTGAAGTCCCGGTCCGGAAACGCACGCGGTGGATTTGCCGATCCCGCGGACGGACAAAGTTTAGGCAGGTAAATGGATTTGGACCGGACGGGTTCTCCACGCGATCGTGTGTGTTAAGCTCCAATGGGCAGAGCACATGTGTTCGCGTGGGGAACCCCTCGAGACGTGGGGCTTGTGTTTTTTTTATGCGCACGGTGACGTCATGGCTGCACGTGGGGTTGGAATCCGGCAGGAAGGGTATCCCTGCCGGATGATACCGTCCAAGGAGGGACGAGGTACACGTGCAGCTGCATGACGTCACGGGCAGGTGCAAAGTGCGCGAGCTCTGAGTTGCCGCGCTGGTGCTGCGCAGGTAAAGAAGAAAAAAAAAAAAGAGCAAGCCTCACTTTCGGGTGCACAGGATTCCTGGGCAAGGGGTGAAAGACCCCCTTGCCTGGGGCACAGGATGAAAACTAGTTAGGGGGAAGGGTTAGCTTAGCCAGACCGACTTCATGGGGCAGGGGTAAGTCCTCATGGAGTCCGTGGAATGGATTAGTTGGAGGGATTGTAGCGAGATTTAGGTTGGGAAATTGATTCATGGGATTATTTGGAGACCGTGACAGACAGTGAATGTGTAGTGGGGACGTAGTTTAGCTACGTAGTGTTAAAAGGAACGTGCTACTAGTTTAAGGGACGACGAGGGAGCATGAGTTAGTTAGGGGAAGTAGTCAGGAGGATGGCAGAGTTCAGTGGTGTGTGTGTTGAAGAGTAGTTGGTGAGTTGTGAGGTGAGTGCTTGGTCAGTGAGTGAGGCCAGCGGGTCTGTGTGTATGGAACGAATGGGGAATGCATGGTGCGATGAGTGATTGGGGGGAGGAGTGACTCCCGCCCAAGGGACCCCGGGGTCAGAGTAAAGTGAGTTAGCTGGGTTAGTCAAATTGAAAAATGGAGGTCGTTTTGCTGTTGGTGGGAATGTAGGCTCGAAACCCATTTGGAGGGGTGCAGGAGCCCTGTTGACGGGCTTGGGAGCGTGGCTGCGAAAGGTGAGTATCGCTGAGTGGGTACCCCGGGCACCAGGCTAGTCGGCCGTGGTAGGCCAAGGGCCCATGGGGGGCCGGGATAGAGTAGTGGGCACGGGTGCGCCTGCTTGGTGCGGGGGCCCGGGGCGCCATTAGCCGCGTGGGCAGTGTTGTGGGCACGGGTGACCCTCGGAAAGGGGCCCGGGAGGTCGGCCTGCCACGTGTGCGTTTCAGGGGAGGTGCCATGGGGGCACTCCCGGTGTTAGGGCGCTGGTAGGCTCGGAGGCAGTGTAGTGCCCGGGGGTGCCATAGCGGGAGATTCGGCAGAGGGTCGTGCCTGCCAAAGGGAGCCACGTGTCCCAGCCAGGAGACCGTGTGAGGGCACGGAGAGAAAATTGGGGGGCGAGGCCCAAAATTGTAAGGACACCAACACAGGCGACGGGAATCTGGGTTGTTAGAACCAATAGTTTAAGCGAGAGGCGCTTGTTGAAAGCCCCGGGGTAGTTTAGCAGTTAAATGGATAGGGTAGATTAGGAGATGTACCCCTCCGCACCATCCATCCCCTCGCTGTCGTTGTGGGCCGCTGGACCCACTTTGGGTTAGATCGCTGAACTCTGGGGAGGCCATTCTGAGGCTTGAGTTGGGCCTCGACACAGGACGTAAGCTCTCCCTTGTTCCCCTCCGGGAAGGGAATGTAGGGGTTGGGAGTAGGCTAGGTGACAGGATAGGTTAGCCGAACAAGGATGATAAAGGGGGTTAGGGGACGATTTATAGTGGGGGAGTAAAAATAAAAACAACAAAAAAATAAGTTGGGGCTAAATTGGTTTTTCACAAATTAAGGGAGTGGGTATGTACAGTGACAGGCAAAGGCGATAGGTTGGGAGGGAGACAGGTAGGTAGGTCCGAGCCCGCCTTCCAAGTGGCCAGCACCACCGCACTCCCTCCACCAACCTCCACTGAACGGCAAAGGCTGGCCAACTTCATCGGCTGGCCGTGTTTTGCTTCAAGGCGGAGGCCGGCCAACTTCATCGGCTGGCCGTGTTTTGCTTCAAGGCGGAGGCCGGCCAACTTCATCGGCAGCTGTGTGCTGCAAGGCCTGTGCCGGCCAGTTCATCTGCTGGCTGTTTTTCTTCGAGGCCTGTGCCGGCCAGTTCGTCTGCCGGCTGTGTTTGCCTGCAGCGGCCTTCTTCTGCGGGCTGAGTTTGCCTGCTCACCTTTGCCATGCCATGCCCACTGCCCATGTTCACCAGCCCCGTTCAATTTTGCTTTGCCCCCCCTGTTCATTTCCATGTGCGCCAGGATCAAGGCAACAGTTTGCAAGCTGCGAGAACTGCCCTGTTGGCAGCTACAACACGGGCCTGCAGTGGCAGCCCGTGCACCGTGTTTTGCGTCCATCCATTCATCCATTCATTCGTTGTGCTCATTGCGTGTGCCACTTGAGCTGGCACGGAGACTACGTTTGTGCAGCCCATGCACCGTTGTGGTTCACTGCGTTCAGTTCAAAAAGGGAAGGCCTTGGACTGCGTGTGAGCAGCCAGCCACGTTCCCTGTCACCTGCATTGTTTTGAGCCAGAGACTGCATGCGAGCAGCCTGGCTCCCTGCTAACTGCTTTTCTTTTGCAGAGTTCAGTGATCCTGGGCCATGGTTTAGTGTAAAATTTGTAAGTTAAGGTTAAGATGTACTGTAAATATGAGTGCGCCCCCGGAATGTCTGTCTAGCGCCGGCAATTTTATTTAAGTCGTCCGTGTGAGTGAGTTTGTTTAGATGGTTACGCAGCCCTCAGGTTATTTATTTTGGGGACACAAATACCATGAATGTCGCACTCAGGGATCCGTAGGT
>NC_140963.1:117747833-117762833 GCF_056783735.1 Eptatretus burgeri | reverse complement strand
TTATTACATATTTCTTTATTCCCTTTAACCTCTTATCAATCTGATCACCATACTTATAAGCATATGCCTTTGCTCTCAATCCAATAAACTCACTCATTACTTTTCCACCCAACTCATCCTTAAACTTACCAATAACCTTTTCATTCTTTTTGGAAAATAACTCGCTCTTCTTGCTGAAATTACTTGTATCATATACTCCAATATTTTTCTTCATATCTTCATAAACATCATCAGTTTTTATATCTAGGATAAAACTATCAGTGTCCATATACAACAATGAAACATTTTCACCATACTCTTTCTTTAAGTCATTATACAAATAATCATACATCAATATCTTTGATAAATCAAGAACTGCTGTTCCAATATAAATTGGTTTATCCATTACAATACTTTCCTTTTTCATATGAATTGCAGAAAGGTTCTCTGAAAAAACCTCTTCTCTCTCAAAACTTGGTTTATTTATCAATCTCGAAGCTTCTTTCCAAGATGTTGCGAATCTAATGTTTTGCCTGTTTCTAACATTTTCCATAGTCTTTCCAAATACAGCATTATTCATTAATTTATAAAAGTCCCCTTCAAATTTTACTTTTGTATTTGCTCTCATATCTGTATTGAATTGAATATACTTTTTCACCCAAGGACTTTGTTTAAATTTTAAAACTCTATGAATTTTAGCTACTCTCAATCCTTCTCTCAAAAACTGTTTTAAGCTTCTCTGATGCAAAACATATCCCTCTTTATCATAGAATGTTGTTAATAACTTTTCTGTTGATTTACCTTTAATATTAAAACTTTTATGATAATCACTTAACCATTCTTTCTTTGGGGTTTCT
The DNA here is from genome assembly GCF_056783735.1 of Eptatretus burgeri. Classification (NCBI taxonomy): domain Eukaryota; kingdom Metazoa; phylum Chordata; class Myxini; order Myxiniformes; family Myxinidae; genus Eptatretus; species Eptatretus burgeri. Next base: position 117,761,997 of record NC_140963.1, on the reverse strand, counting down.
TTCTCACATGCAAAAGGAAGATCTTTATGCTTATTATGAAGATCACTCGGGTACCTCAAATCAACTTCAAAATAATAACCTTCTTCTTCGTCATTCAATTCCTCTTGAGAAGAAATAACAATATTCATCAAAGCCTTTTCATAATCCTTTTCTTCCACCCACTCTAATTTACCATAAGGCAGAGATTGAGACATTGCCCATCCATACAAATTATTAGCATCAAAATACATCAAATAATTACTATCTTTTTCACTATCATAATTTGGAAGATATTTATTATTTGCTTTAGCATATCTTTTTGAACATACTTGTGATATTCCACCTCTCTTGGACTTCTCAATCATCAATAGCATATCAACATCACTGATTAAATCTATATCTTGTTTTGCCATTTTCAACATTGCACTCCAAGCTAAACCAGGAGCTGTGAAATAGTGGGCAGGGTCTAATCCATAACAATGTTTATTATGACAGAGTGATCTAAAAGCTTCAAACACATCAGCTAACAATAAAACATCTGTTTTTAGATATAAATCGTGATATTCTCCAAGGTTCTTTATCTTAAATAATTTCCATATTTCTTGTGCATGTTTATATTCCTTATCACTTATCTCTTCTTCATAAAGGTTATTGTAGAAACTTTCTTTTGATGGAAGTTGTGTTTCTTTAAATCTCATAAATGAATCCATATAATCATAAGGATAAATTCCCTTACTTGTAAGAATTTTCTCTTTACTTTGAATTTCATTCCTTGTTTGAATTTCCTCTCTCGTAAGAATTCCTTCTTTAATCAGAATTTCATCTTTAATCAGAATTTCCTCTTTAGTTAGAATTTCATTCATTGTTCGAATTTTCTTTATAATTAGAATTTCATCTTCAGTTAGAATTTCTTCATTAATTAGAGTTTCCTCTTTACTTTGAATTCTCTCTTTAATCTGAATTTCCTCTTTAGTTAGAATTTCCTCTTTTGGAAAGAATGAATTAAGATTTGGAAAAGAGTCCGTGGAGCTTAGATTTTATGCGAGGTAGGCTAGTGGTGTTCCCATAAACTTGTAAGAATCAAGAAACCGAATACGAGTTATAGGTTTTGTGAATATCATTTTTGTAAATGAAATATACTTTTGACTTGTGTTTGTTATGGCAGAAATATTCCCTGGTGTGTTTGAAAGTTCATTTATAAATAGATGTGTATCATAGTTGGCGCTGTTGTGAAGAAAGACTGGAATAAAAGAAGGTAATTTATAATTAAGATTACAACAGGAATGAGCGGGACCTCTATATTTACCAGTAAGATGACAATGATCTCTAACTTTCGACTCCTTAATTTCCCCCTCACAAATATGACAGATATTGTTCTTTCTAAATTCTAATTTTTCTTCTTTGGTTAATTTCATTGGTTCATTTGTTTCTTTCATTAATTTAGTGAGTCTTATACAATCCTTTTCTAATCGTTTTACAAACTCTTGTGAAGCTTTTTTTCCACGATAATGTTCAAGTTTGTTATACTTTTCTCCAACAGATGATTTGATATAATAACAGAAACCACAAGGAATATGTTTTTGATATTTATTTGTATATGATTCTTTTGGATTAGGAGAAGCAGTATTTATCTTTTTAAGGATACACTCAAAATCAGCGTATATCACAAATGGGTGCATGATAGATTTATTATAATCTTCAAAAGAAATCTTTTCACCAGGTTTAGGCATTGTAATTACAGCTGATTTATGATTACTACAATATTTTGAATGTTGTTCTAATCATTCTTTTGTATGAAATGAATTAAGACATCGCTTACAAGGATATATTTTGTTTGCTGTTCTGAATACCTGAGAAGAGATTAATCTTGATAAATTATTGATGTATGTGTAATGTGAATTCTTTCCAACACTAAAATATAAAAGATCAATGTGTGTTTCTTCATTTTTATAGTTGTTTGAAATTTTTAATATTTGAACTTTGTTTGTATCCGTTAATCCATATACATTAATAGAAAGATTATTCTTTTTCTCAAATTTAGGAATATCTGTTCGTGGCATTGGGAATTTAAAATCTTTAATGTCCAAGGTATTCTCATATTTCATATATTGTTTTACTCTTTCTGAATTACATTTTGGTGGATGAAAGTGAGCAAGAACAGACCAGAGAAAACATTTATTATCATTATTCTTAATATTAACAACTGCCTTCTTTAGTTTTATTTCTTTTGGTAATTCAATATAAGAAGAAGCTTTAAGAGGGTTTGATTTTAGAATGTGTATATCTAAAAAGATGATTTTTTAAAAATTGAATCCACTTCCTACCACTGTATTATCAACATCCTCCTCTTGTCTTGATAGTTCTTCATAAACCCCACTATTCAAAAAATCTTGAAATGATGTTATAAAATGAAGATCTGTTCTCATATAAGGAGTTTGTTCTTCATCTTGTCTTTTCATATTCATTTTCACTCCCATATAAAACTTTAAAGTTTTCATTTCTTTTAATGTCTTTTTGATAAATTTTTCAACATCGGGTTTCACTATTTCAATTGATTCAGCTATTGATGATGGACCGGGTTCTCCAAATTGGAAAATCCTTATTTTTATATGCCCTTTAAATGCCCCATCAGTGTTTTCAATATAATAGTCTCCCTTTACTTTAAACTCATTTTTCTTGTGTTTTTGTGATTGAAGATGTTTATTATAACTACTCTTCAAAACATCCTTTGTACAGATATCACAATGTTTTCTTTCCAACTCAAGAGGAGATATTTTATGAAACAGATTAAATGTGTGTTTGTTGGTTCGGAGGTGTTTTCTATAATGTTTATATTCGTGATTACAAACATCGCAGTATGTTGTATTCACCATATTTATATAATAAATCTTTGCTTAAACTAAAATTTTCTTGATGAAAATTTCGTTTATTTTACAGGTGAATCTGTGCTTAAAACCATTTTATCCTCCAACTTTTTCACTTAATAAATACAATGTTTCAAGACACAAAAGACAAGTTTCAATCAATCTCTTCATTTGTTAAAGATACTGAGAAATATGTCAAGGATGTAAAATTGAACAAAGATAAATATAACAACTATTGGATAAAAACTCTTATGGTAAATAATATGAGTTCTTTAATTTCCTTCAGTGGAAGGGCTTTTAGTATACCTGGTAGAACATCAATTAAAGTATCTCTAACAAAAGTTTCTCCTCTCCTTCTAGTAATATATTCAAAACTAGAAAAAGCAATGAAACAAGAAAAAGTATCAAAAAACAAAAATCTTATGGATGAAGCTTTAGAAAGAAAAGATAAGACCATCTGTAATATGCAAGGAGAAATTTGTATTTTTTTCAACAACCCTAAAGATGTAAATCCTGATGAAATAAAGGATGTTAATATATCAGGTGAAATGACATTTCGTTCAATAGTAATTAACGATCATTTTAAAATTACCTTTAATATAAAAAATGTTGTCGTTGAATCTGATAATGAAAAAAAATATATCTATCGATGGTAATATACAACTGAAAGTATAGATGAATTTCAGTTTAAGTAAAGTTTTACTTTATAAATATGCTAGACTTTCCTGATTCTCCATATGACAAATTTGAGAATTGTCCTGCATGTGAAAGATGGGGATTAAACTCAGAGTCAAAAGCCTATAAACAATGTATATTCTGTGATTATCTTCTAATTAATGATAATAAAAAAATATAAAAAGGAAAATAATTCTTTTAGATTTACACCAAAAATGAATTACTTTACAAGATTGATTAGAGAAATGAATGTAAAGTATGAGGGTGATAACACACCTTTCCTTACAAGGGAAGAAACTGAACGTATAAGAGAAATGTTCAAAGGATTGTTGTTGTTTATTCATGGATGTATATTCATGGATATTCAATATTATTCATGGATGTAATTTTCAGGGAAATATCAACACAAGATATTGTATAAATAAAATAATGGATTATCTTGAAATTAAACCTGAACTTAGGATAAAATATAGAGTTTCTAGAAAAGCCAATAATAAATTAAATAACCTGTTTTTCAAATATATAAATGAATGATTTTTTACCTATTTGGGAAAATAAGATAAAATTTAACAACCATAAAAATCTCCCAAATTCATTAAGATGTCTCATAGTTGGTTCAAGTGGATGTGGAAAAACCTGCTTACTTTTAAAAATGCTCCTCACTCCCAACTTTTTAGATTATGATAATTTAATAATTTTCACAAAGTCGAAGTTTTCAACCAGAGTATCAACTACTCTCACAAGGTTTTAATGCTGGTCTTCAAAAGAAGATATAATCGGTTTATTTAAACGCCAAAAAAACCTAAATGATTATAACATTGAAGATATAATTCAACTATTTTGTGATACACAGAGATGTAAAAAGAAATCAAATCCTATAACTTGTATTCTTAGTGATAATACGGATGATATACCGTCTCCCAAGATTTGGATAAATCAAAAAAGAACCTCGTTATCTTTGATGATTGTGTTAATGAGAGAAACCAAACGGTAATGGACAGCTACTACACAAGAGGGAGACATTCTTCTTGTAATTGTATTTATCTTAGTCAATCGTACTTTCAACTTCCTCGTCGTTCCATCAGAAACAATGCTAATACTTTTATTTTATTCAAGTTAAATTCAATAGATATCAATAATTTTTGGAGAGATAATTGTTCTACATTATGTAGTAAAAAGAAATTTGAGGATTACATGAAGCACACGACTGAAAAATATAAATATATTGTTGTGAAACAAGATGAGATATTAAGGGATATATTTTTTGTTTTATAAACAATTACATATATAAATGACAACTATTATTATAAATCTTGTGGGTAAATCTGCTTCTGGAAAAAAAACTTTCATAAATCAAGGTTCTTGTGTAGTACAAATGAGAATATTGTAAATTTACTTAAAAAACACCCCGTGATACGCATTGTATCAACAACAACTAGAGCAATAAGACCTGGAGAAGTAAAAGGTGAAGATTATCACTATATTTCAGTGGAGGAACATATGCGATTGAGGAATGAAGGTCAAATGTTTGAGGAGGTTTCTCTTGGTACAACAAAATATTCACATTGTAAGAGTGAGTTAAGGAAACTAAAATCTGGTGGTGTTGGGATATTAGAAACTAATCCAGAAGGAACGAGACAAATTATTAAACATCTGAGTGGAGTGAAGATTTTATCATTCGGTTTTGATGTTGATGAAGAAACTCAACGCAAACGTATGAAAAGCAGAGATGCAAGTATTAGTGAAGAAGAAATTACAACTCGCATTAATGTTAATAAAGAATTTGATGAAATATTTAAAGAAAAGGATTTATTTGAACACATCTACTTGAATGATGAAGAAAAGGAAAATTTCCCTGTTGATCTTTACAATTCATTAAATGATATTTTACAATAAATAAATGGATGCAAAAGAAAGAGCAAGAAGATTTAAGGAACATCAAGAGTTGGTTTCAAAAGTTGTAAAACAACAGGAAGACATAAAGAAGAAACGCAGACAGAAACTAACGGGCGAAGAAGCATTTGAAAGAAAACAAGAGAAATTTTTTAAACCACTTTTAAAAACTTCCCAAGAAAAAATGAAAGATGTTTCCACAGTTCCCACAGTGGAATATACTCCCAGAAAGCTTCAAATGTTAAAAGATTTCAGTCAAATGACGGAGGAAGAATTATAGCATATTGGAGAATTAGAATATCATGATGAAGAATTATTTCAACAACTGGAAGAGATTAATCAACCCCCTGATTATATTGTGAATGCTGTTCAAAACAATGAATATTCAGCGGATTCAAAAACCAAAGCAGGACTCATTCCAACAGAACAACCAGCAATATTTCATCTTGTTCAAGAAAAGGTATTGATATTTAATGATGAATTAAGGTTCTTGGGTTCTGCTCAACCCCCTGTTAAACTAACTCCGAGATTAATGTTTCTTCTCACAAAAGATGGAAGACAAGGTTCAACTGTGAGGGATGAATCAAAGTATATTGATAAACCATTGGATATGGAAAATAATGATGATAGAGTATATATTGATCTGCTGAACACTCTAAATTATAAGGTTATTCTTTCTGGTAAAAGTCGGAAGAATGAGAAGGAGAAACACATTATTCAGGCTTTAAGTATCCTTGGTTCAGGTGTTAGTTTTCTTTCAAATGACCCATCGCAATTAGTTAATAGACTGTTATTGTTGTTAGGCAGTAAGAAGGCTGGAAATAACAATTGTTTTAATGAAGCATCAGCCATTTTAGACCAGTTGATGAACATGAAAATAATTAATAAATCTCAATATAAAGACATTTTATCTCATATTAAATAAGATGAGAAGCACAATCCTTAGTTTCAATTTCACAACGAGCGACCACACATCTTCATTCCCATACCCACTACAACTTGACACAACAAAAGAATATGAGGCATCTTTATTGTCCATGGAAACTTATAATACCTTATTTAATATAACCGATAAAAATGACAAGTTTAGTTATAATCCCGGAAGTGGATACAAAACGATAACAGTCTCACCCGGAGCATATGAGATTTCTCAAATATCTTCCGAAATTGCTCGTCTTATGAAAGAACAGGGTAATGAACCAAAAAATATTGTTATAAACATTCAAAAACATACTTCAAAATCAACGATTAAAGTTAAAAATAACTACAAGGTTGATTTCACAATTGATAATTCATTTAGAGAGTTATTGGGTTTCTCCTCAAAAAAGATTGAAACTAATGGGATGTTTTACAGTGATAATGTCATTCAAATATCCTCAGGAATAAATTCGGTGTTAATTCACTGTGATTTGATTGATGGTGCTTATAATGATGGAAAAAAAAACAAATACAATATTTTCATTCAGCGCATACTCAACCCCAATTGGTTATAAATTCAATATGGAACCTAAAAATTTGGTTTATCTACCTGTGTCAGGAAAAACCATACACAGAGTAAATTTTAGGATAACCGACCAAGATAATCGTGTGATTTCTTTTAATGGAGAAGTTATATCTATCAGAATTCACCTACGTGAAGTTTTCCAATAAATAAATACGATGGTTATTGTGAGGAAACACGAGTTGGGAAAATATAAAATAATTACAGGGGATGGGATGTTCCTTTCCCCATACTACAAGGGTGAAGGTATGTATCTTGGTAGAGGATACTATAAACCTAAGAGACAAAGGGGTGTTGGACATCAATTTAGAGGAGATGGGATAATTGATACTCCAATGGGTATTGGTTCAACTATTCTTAAACATAAAGATCTAATTGGTTCAACTGCTTCTGCTGTGGGAAATGTAGCAGGTGCTGTAAAGAGTATAAAAGATGCTCAGAAGGAATCTCATAAATTACAAGCAATAAAAGAAATTAAGAAAGGCAAAACTCAGTTGTCCCCCCAAGAACGACAGAAAATAATTCAAATACTTGGATCAGGGTTTCAAAAGTTTTAACATCTTTTTTCCGAAATAAATACAAGTATGGAAGCAATTGATAGTATCTATGATTTGGATGATACTATTATTATCTCAAACTCCACTAAAAAAGAAGATTACTTCAAGGTAAATGCAATAACTGGAACAGACTGGAATACGAATGGTACAAAAAGTTTTGAAATAAATAATCAACAAACCTATTTTAATCTCTCCGAAAGTTTCTTGTTGTGTAAATTTAAATTCACTAAAGCTGGGAATAACACAAATGCTACACTTGTAAATGATTTCTTCTGGAAAATGTTTGATAGTGTGCGTTTGTATATTGGAACACAAGAAGTTGAAGCGGTTGATTATGTCTCTGCTGTATCTGAAATGATAAAATTTACACTCTATACATTCAGTGATAGAATGGGAAAGGGGTCTGTCGAAGGTTTTATTCCTGATATGTCAACGGGAACAAACACAGACCCTGGATATACACAAAGGAAAGGAATGTATAATGATGATACAAAAGCAGAAAATAGTTTTACTGTGGCAGTTCCTCTTAAAGGTATATTTGGATTTTGTGATCATGATAAAGTTCTGTATGGTCTTAAAATTAGATTTCAACTGCAGAGGAATGATAATGAAAATCGATTGCTTTTTGGTGTTGGTAGTGCTTTTGGTGAACAGAATAAATTTGTAATTGAGGAGATGAGTTGGTATATCAGTGAATATACTCCTAATCTTAAAACAGAAGAGATGTTGAATCGAAGACTTAACTCAAAGAAACCACTCAGTGTATCATACCTCAAAAGAAGATGTCAACACGTTAAACTCAATCAAACTACTTACACGTGGAATTTGGGTGTTCTGGAAGGAAAGCCACGATATCTGTGGATCATTTTTAAAAAGCCAGATGGTGATACTGCGACTGATTAGAATAATGCATTGAGTGATAATGCTAAGGTGAAACAACTTCGCGTTTCTCTAGATGGAACATTTTATCCACGAGATAGATTGGAAATTAATTGGGAAAAAAATGATTTTGCTGAAGCATACAAGTCTTACCAAAAGGTGTGTGAAAGTAATGGAAATAAAGAACCTATTTTGGATATGACAGCATTTAAAAGTTTGTATACAATCTATGCGTTTGACCTGAGCGCGCAAAAGGAAACTATAAAGTCTAATCGAGTGGATACTTCCCTATACATTGAAAGAGGAGAGAGTGAAGAAGTTGATACATATTGTTTGCTTTTGGAAGAAACAGAATTGCAGATTAATACAGATAATGGTGTGATGATTAGTCTCACATAATTTTTTGTTAAATAAATGAGTGGCAAAGTACCAACTGGGGTATATGTTAATCAAATCAATCTTCATAAACTATCATCTTGTGTTCAAAATCAAAAGCCTTGTACGATTAACGTTAATACAATTCAGAGAAAAGGAGCAGTAAGAATTGATGTTTTGCTCACAAGAGAACAGGTTAAAATCTTGAATGACACTGGCTCACTTAAAATTAAAATGACAAAACCAATGTTGAAAAAATATTCAATAAGAGAGACGAGTGGAGGATTTCTCCCATTTCTAATTCCTTTATTTGCTGGTTTAAGTGCAGTTGGAGCATTGACGGGTGGTATTTCAACAACGGTGAAAACTGCCAACGAAAGGAAGGCTCAACTCCAGGCTCAAAAAGAATTGGAAAGACATAACAAAGAGTTGGAGAAACAAATTAGTGGAAGTGGCGTAATTGTAGATTTTGCTGAAAAACTTGAAGGTCTGCCTGATAAAGCGAGATTGTGAGTTGGAGATATGCTTTCTTCTATTGCACAAGCAGGTGTAAAATTAACGAAAAGAGGTAATGGATTATATCTTTCTAATAAATAAATGAGCATTGATGAGTGGTTGGAAAAATTTGGAAAGAAAACAACATCAAATTTACAACTTGTCAAATATTGTAAGAAATTAAAAATTCATAATGTGGTTATTTGTATGAGAGATGAATTAACAAATGTGCCGAAACATACAAAGAATATTATTATGAACTTAGAAGATAATAATGGGAACGGTTCTCATTGGGTTTGTATTTTTAATAGTCAAGACAAATATTATTTTGATAGTTTTGGTCTTCCACCACCTGTTGAAGTCATAAAATTCTTACAGAATGGTGTTTATCAAACATTTCAAGTCCAAGAATTAAATTCCAAGTGTTGTGGTCAATTATGTCTATATGTGTTATTTCAACTCAACAAAAATAAAAATTTTTATGATATTATTTTTAATCTAATATAAATGACTTATGTTGGTAAAGATGGTTCTATCTTTGGTGTATCTCAAGAACTGGATATTGATTTATCAAATTATTACACAAAGGCACAGGCTGAACGACATAAATATAATATAACCAAAAATATTAACATGAAAAATGCTTTTAAATTAAAAAAATTATCCAAGCCCGACTGACGCGAATGACTTGGTGAGATTAAGCGATTTATCACAATATATATCCTTAAATAAAACAGCCGTGTATTCCAAAGATACAGAAGTGTTGATATTATCTCCAGGTCATACAGAATTCACAGTTCGAATTAAAATAATTTTTTATTAAGAAGGGCGTATCGTTTGTATGAGAATAGAACAATGGGGGTATGATATGAATGATTTAGGGTATAATTGGTCATTTAAGATTAACCTCGAAGACCTGGAACAATTAAATCAGTCTCGTCAGGAAGAATATTATCCACTTGGTATTGAGAATGAGTTTTGTGGGGCTACGATAAGTAAACAACAAATAAAAGAATTTAATAAGGGTAAATATAATAATGGTTTTGCCCTTGTTTATCTCATGAAAACAGAAAAAACAGGATTATATGTAATAAGTAAGGAAATGCAAAATGATTTAACTATGGGAAGATGGGGAGGTGTTTCGTGCCATAATATTATTCTAACATATATTTCTAATACATAAATGACAGCAAGAAGGCTTCAAGAAAATTATCATTTCTGTGTCCAAGCATACCTTCAAGAAAAGGGTATTCGGTATTTTAATAAATATGTTCTACAACATAAGAATGAGGTATTTTCAATAAAAGATTGGCATTATGCTGATGTTGATAAACCGACAACTTTAGATTTAATTAGAATGTTAAATAATGAAAAAATTATAAAGTTAAGAAAAGGTAAGGCTCTTTTAGAAATTCAAAAGAAATTTTATTGGTTTCCTGTTGAAAAAAAATTATTTTCGATGCAGGAATAACAAGAAATCCTGATGAATATATGTATAATATTCTATGGGGTGTAAACGATTCAAGGATAGTAAGGGATGAGGAAGGAGCTGAAGAAGAGAGGGAAGAGGAGGAAAATGAGAAGAGAGAGAAGGAGGAGAGGGAGAAGAAAGAGAAGGAGGAAAGAGAGAAGAGAGAGAAGGAGGAGAGGGAGGAAAGAGAGAAGAGAGAGGGAGGAGAGGGAGGAAAGAGCGAGACAAAATAAATATCAAAATATGGAAACCAGTGAGATTCAAAAAAGATTGGTGGTATTACAGAAAATAACTCAACCCACCGAGGAGGAAAACAAAGAATTGACAAGTCTATTGGCAATATTTTCTTCAAGACTATTGACATCGTCAAGCTATTCATTTTAATTCAAGTTTTTTCTTAAATAAATGGAGGCATTTCATTTAAATAAATGGAGAGTGAAGGCATTTCTTAGGATTCTTTATGTTTTAAAAATTAAGATTCAAATGTGCATGTTGGAAACTAAAAAGGTTTTTGCACTCTGCAGGACTTTTTCACATAAATAAATGAGTTATTGTCTCAAATGTAAAAAGAAAACTAATACTAAAAATATTTCATATATTAAAAGTAAAAATAACAGGGTTATCCAAAAAGGTATATGTTCGTTGTGTGGTTCAAAAAAAAATCAATTTATCTCCAAACACAAACTCAGAGGAGATATACAAAAGTTTTTATCAGGAAGTAAATTTACAACAACTGGAATACCAGGGGAATTACATCTTCCAGGGTATTCTTTCTGTGGTCCAGGTACAAACTTGGATAAAAGATTAGATGAGGCAGACAATCCTAAATCCTGGAGTCAGCCTATCAATAGAGTTGATGAAGTGTGCATGAGACACGATATTGATTATGGGAATACCACAACGTTGGAAGAAAAGCATGAAGCCGATAGAGAAATGTTGCATAATTTGTCTCTGATAAAAAATCCAACCTTGAGAGAAAAAGTTGATCGGTTCATTGTGAAGAAGATGATCAGTGCTAAATTGAAACTTGGGCTTGGAAATTCAAAAAACTTATAGGCTCTAATGATGCCATTAAGACTGAAGAGCAATTAGCTGATGAATTACATAAACCAATATTCACAAAGTTTCAGAGAAGGAAAGTTTATTCCAAGGAAGTAGATTATATCTGGTCTGCTGATTTGATTGAACTCAATAATGATAAGGGGTACAAGTATGCTTTAACCGTTATTGATTTGAGGAGTAGATATGCGTGGGTTGTCTCTTTAAAAAACAAAACAGGTAATACTCTTATGTTAGCTTTTCAACAGATATTTAATAAAAGTAAGAGAAAACCTAAAAAATTGTGGACTGATGAGGGTAGAGGGTTTTATAACAAGACATTTATGAATTTTCTAAAAAATAACAGTATTACATTATACAGTACCTTTAATGAAGGGAAGGCAGTTGTTGTTGAACGTTTTAATCGTACCTTAAAAGAGAGACTATATAAAAAATTCACACAACTCGGTTCACAACAATGGTCATCTTTTATTCAGGATATTGTGGATAAGTATAATGACACGATTCACACGTCAACAAATATGAAACCATCAGAAACATTTACAAAATTAAAATATGAAAAAGAGATTAATGTCAGAAAACCTAAGTTCAAAGTTGGTGATATCGTAAGAATATATAGGTGGAAATCTCATTTTGAAAAAGGTTTTACTGAACGATGGACGAAAGAACTTTTAAAAATTGTTGATGTAATAGATACGGTTCCTTGGACTTATAAAATATATGATTTGGAAGGGGAAGAGATTTTCGGTTCATTTTATTCACAGGAATTACAAAAGACAAAGATAAATTGAAATTTTTTGACTCCGCCCCTTTTTAACTCCACCCACACAAACCCCGCCCACACAAGCCCCGCCCACACAAACCCCACACAAGCTCCAATAAATTGAAATTTTTTGACTCCGCCCCTTTTTGACTCCACCCACACAAGCCCCGCCCACACAAGCCCCACACAAACCCCACCACACACAAACCCCTCACAAGCTCCAATAAATTGAAATTTTTTGACTCTGCCCACACAAGCTCCACCCACACAAGCTCCACACAAACCCCACACACACAAAAACTCCACCCCACACAAGCTCCACACAAGCTCCACACATACAAGCTCCAATAAATTGAAAAAATTTTTTTGACTCCGCCCCTTTTTGACTCCGCCCACACAAGCCCCACCCACACAAGCTCCACACAAACCCCACACACACAAAAACTCCACCCCACACAAGCTCCACACACACAAACCCCACACATGCTCCACCCATATTCATCATATTCACATAATTAGTGATTAGTTAATTAGTTCGCCACACACAACATGTTTATTTAATTAAATTATCCACCCATCCACACAAGCTCCACTCATCCACCCATCCACCCATCCACCCATCCATTTATCCACACAAACCTCATCGACATAAGCCTCATCCACATTCACCCCTCCCACATAAGCTCCACCGAAGCTCCGCCCACATAAACCCTGCCCACACAAGCTCCACCCACATAAACCCTGCCCACATAAACCCTGTCCACATAAACCCTGCCCACATAAGCCCCGCCCACACAAGCCCCACCCACACAAGCCCCACCCACACACACCCCTCCCACCGAAGCCCCGCCCACACAAGCCCCGCCCACACAAGCCCCACCCACATAAACCCCACCCACACAAGCCCCACCCCCTCATCCCCCTGTGCGCCCCCACCTTTGACCCACCACCTCCCTCATCCCACCCCCACCCTTCCCCACACACACACATGGGGAGGGGAGGGATGGGATGAGGGGGGGGTGGGTCATTGGCGGAGCGCGCCTACCCACCCCCCCCCCCCCCCCACCGCACAAACCCGCCCTCTCGTTCATGTCTTGATCCTCTTCTTGTAATTCAGAATCAAGTAATTGTATACAAAACAAATATAATTTATTAATATTGAAAATATTAAATATTCATTTGCGAGAATGTATAATCTTTCCCAGCAATCTTCTCCAGATGTCTTGTGATTTCGAAACTCAGACACCATATTCTGTTTTGAAACAAAAAGTGGATAATAATTACATGGTAATCTGAGTAAGCCTCGTTGACCACTGAATTAACACACCAGGAGGCCGACTCAGCCTGTCATCCTTTCAAGGTCAATAAAATTAATTCCAGTGTACTGACAAAACCGCGTCCAAACTAATGATGCAACCAACATTAGACGACATTCTAAAGAGAGAGTGATATTAATAATAATTCAGAAACATTTACCTCCAGAAAATCATGTGTTGTACAAGATTGCTTCAACAGCTGATGTTGTGTGATAGTGCTGAAAAAAAAAAATAATAAGTCAAGGGTATAGATGAAGAGACAGACAGAGAGAGATACAAACAGACAGGGAAAGCAACACACACACACACACACACACACACACACACACACACACAC
>NC_140963.1:117690333-117732333 GCF_056783735.1 Eptatretus burgeri | reverse complement strand
CAAGTGAATGTAAATCAGTAAAAAATTCATTTATGCAACATGTTGCCTGCAAAAGGTACCTTGATACACAACCTCCCTCAACCACCGTGCAATAACCTCTTATGGAAACCATTTCTCATGAGATAAACACTCAGATATGAAAAATGGGGGTATTTCTTACTTCTGTCAAAGGTGTATGGAGGTGATGTTTTCTCATCGGTCTGTCTGTGTTTGTAATGTTTGTTTGTGAACAGATTGGATCTCAAGTTCTTGGACGTTTTCAGCCGTAACTTTGTGGACAGGTTGGGTGTGTGACAAGGATGAAATTGATTCGATTTTGGTGAAGATCCGGATCTGTATCGGAGAATTTTGCTAAGTGATTCTTCATTGAGATAGATGGGCCAAAAAAGGTATACAGCGTGATATCTCAAAAAAGTTGTGGACGGATTTAAGACAAAATTTGGTGTATGAGTTGTAAAAGGTGGGTGGACGAGAACAAGCCAATTCCATTTGGGTTCAGGTTCGGGATCCAGATCCTGCCTATCAATGGGATCAGCAATCCATCCATTGGCTGTGACCATACTCTGTGCAGAGAGCGTTGCTGCTGCCTTGAAGCAGTCTCCTTTGCATATTGGGCGCAATTCCTGGACGGGTCACCACTCCGACACAGGATACCAACAAGCTGTCACTCATTTTGCCAAACTCAGAAGGATGACAGACAGAGTTAACCCCACCTGGTATCAATTCAACCACTGAGTGGATTTGAACTCAGGATCCTAGGATCCAAAGCCCACCACCCTAACCATTAAACCAACACCAGGCAAATCAATGGTCTCCAAAGCATACACCATTCAGCCTGGCAAAGGTATGCACTCCACCGTGTGCCATTCTAGTTGAAAATGAGATCACCCGCATGCCTCTTCTAAATGGTGCAAAAAAATTTTCAAACGAATATTATTTTTTAACCACAATGGGATCGGTTGGCTTTACGGAAATTGCACTCTTTCTCAATAGAAGATTCTCATATTTGTAATAAAATTAAATACACCATCATAATCACGTATGATGAGGCACAATTTATAAATTTTGGGAGAGATAAAAGCTCTATTTGGTGCAGATTTAAAGTTCCAACATTGACGACACAATTCCACATCACCAGGAAGTCTCCCACCTGTTGCGTATCTTTCACAAAAGCACTTCTGTGCTGGGATTATTTCAAGTCCACTTTTACTGTGAGGTCCAGGCTTTGCATCCAAAGAAACCTCTTCTCCATCACAGGCGAACTTCTCCGTCTCGGATGAGCTCAAATGTGGCTGTATCGAGCGGTCGGTAAGTTCCAGCTTTCTCATCAAGCAGATAAAGAGGATCCGTCACGAGAGTGGGGTCGAAGGCCTCCTTCACAAGGCGCACCTTCTTGTGTTTAAATGTGCTCGTCAACTCCATGGCATCCTATGTATGCAACATGAAAGAAAATAATAATATAAAAAAGCGGAAATGAGAGTCTTCCATATCAAAAGTCCTAAAAGTAACTATGGCATCTCAAAGTGTCAGAAGGTGATCTTTGACAAAATTGCGAGGGAGAAGTAGGAATGATCGAAAGCCGACTCTTGAGGAACAGAAGTCGGTCGGTAAATCTAAGCTCTCACCTTCATGCTAAGCTTCCTGCCTTTCGGGCAATGTGAGGTCGTTTTCAAACATTGGTGCACCACACAAAGCATGCCAGTAAAAGTTGGACTTCGACAGGGGATCACAGATGCTACTCAGGCCATTCTACCAGTGTAATCTCCGAAACGCTGTGTATGAGTTTGAGGTACAAGTTCATTGACTGGTCATGTGGAGGTGTATCAAATGTGGCAAGTTTACAATTCTACAGCATGTAAATTGTCCGTATACACAATAATAAAGGTATTGTTGTGATTGTGGGGTTACATGGAAGAATCTGATAGGGAATATAGCATTGTGTGGAGTTTCTTGGTCCGTGGGCGAGTAGGGGGAATCTCGATGTGAGTAAGTAGGGAATCTGTGAGCTTAAGTGTTTCGTGTCACCACACAAGGGGTGGTGCAGTGTTAATTAACCTTGGAAGTAAGAATAAGTTCCACAGTATGCGATTTCCCTCTGTGATTTTTCCCCTCTTTTTATATTTCAAGATCAGCAATGAAGGTGGGGAATGTGTTCCTGAAACCACAACAAATGGGCAGAAAGCCACGCCTTCAAAGGTTGACAACAAGCGAAGTCACGCCACGGAAGTTCGATTGATGAGCGTGACGTCAGAAGATGGAGCTGGCCGAGCAGGAGCAACCCCGCCTTGCTGAGTTTGGTGCGAGAAGGCCACGCCTTGGAAGCGGAGGATATATAGGCGTGAAAAAACAGAGGAAGGTTTGCTGGCACATTGTGAGAGGCTTCCGACTACTTTATAGGATGATATATCAGTGCGATTGAGGTCAAAGGAAAGAGGTTGCGCATTTTAAGAGGAAGAAGGAGTTGGCTTGGCATTTTGGGACAGTCATGATCAGAGTGGAGGCATGAGGTGCATTGTTTGGAGAGGCGAGAGTGGAGCTTGAGCGCATGCCGAAGAGGACGACACGGCCATTGAATTCGTGTTGAGGCGGTTTGGCTCGCGTGGTGAAGGGAGACGCTGGCCTTTTGCTTCTGGTCGGGTCGATGAGGATGATCGGAGCACTCAAAGCCGTTAGACTGGGGCTTTGAGTCGTGATGTGGAGTGCCACTCGCAGAATGCCTCATGTGTGTTCATCCCTGATGTCCTTCCACACAAAACTTCTGCAGTTCCACTAAAAACTTTGTACTTCTTCCACTCCTCCAAACCTTCTGCTTCTTCACAAAGTTGCTCATACTTGACCCTAATCTTCTCCTTGTTCTCTACATCAATGTTACCCCTACACTTCCACCATCTAATAATCTTCCAACCCTGCTCTTTACCTTCCTCCTTTTTCCCATCCCACCACAAACACCACAGGCTTGTGCTCGGTGGTGACATGCTCTCCACCACTAGTTTACAATCATTAACCCTCCACCATTGTCACTGCCTTACCACAACCAAATCCAGTTCTGTTCTATGCTGTCAACTCCAAGAGGTAATCTTGCAGCTTTCCTGCTTTTGAAGACTGAACCAGCTACGGCCATCTCATTCCTCACCATAGGCTTCACCAGCTCTTGACCTTCTCTATTCCTCATTACCCAAACAATTTTACCAACACATTCCCCTTCACCTGGCTCCACTACTCCCACATGCGAGTTAAAGTCCTCTGCAATGCACATCATCACCTCCAGCTGAACCTCTCCAGTGCTTCCCTGAATTCCGGCTTCTCAACCCCAGTCCTTCCCATTTGTGGTCCATTTTTCTGACATAACACACCATTTGCCTTTGTATCACCACCCATACCATAATCATCTGTCCCTCTCATCCTTCCACTCGACCACCTGCTTGCTGATCTCTTCCAATACAATTATTCCCACGCCATTATGCCTTCCATCCCCACGTGCGTACAACAGCTTGTATTCTCCTACCATCCTCCTCACCCTGTCTCCTTTACATCTGGTCTTCTGCATGCAACACACTTCCAACCGCCTTCTCTGCATCAACTCAATCACCTCGACTCCTCTCTCTCCTCCATCGATCCCACGTCAAACCGCCGAGCCAGACCTCACATCTGAACCATTGCACGCCTGGCAGAGCCAGTAACATCTTGATCAGTTTGGAATGCTCTGCTCATCAATCAACAGCACTGCGTGGGCTGACGTGCTGGACCTATAATTCCAGCCTGTTATCATCATCATCCTGTGTACGCGCATGCACACACACTGCTCTTTTCTCCTATTGCTGCTCCCTTCTACCTGCCTGCCTCTCTCCCTCCAAACCCGACTCCTCTCCCCCACCCTCTAGGCACTCATCCCAACTTCCACCCCACTCACTCCCCTCCTTTTCCCTCTTCCCTCCCCTTTGTCCTGCTCTACCCCTCTCCTTAATACATTAAGGTCATGTCTATTCAACTTACAAGTAAATGTTTTTCACAAAAATCACTCGGTTCAAAAGCCACTCAGTTCAACCCTGAGCATGCTTTTGCAAATATGCTCCTCAACTTCCATGCTCAGACCTCCTGTTAGTTGGCTGGGTGCCCCGAGTAGAAATGAGGGATCTGCTCTGGTACATACTGACGGCATGAGGATCACACGGAGACACGAGGGATCGGCTCCGGTATGTCCCGATGGCATGAGGACTATGTGGAGAAACTAGGGAACGGCTCTGGTACGTGCTGACAGTGTCAGGACCCCGTGGAGAAAAGAGGGATCGGCTCCGGAATGTGCCGGCGGTGTGAGAACCATGTGGAGAAGCTTGGGATCGGCTCTGGTACGTGCCGACGGTGTGAGGACCCCGTGGAAAAACGTGTACGGTCTCGCCTTAATTTCTTCCTGAGATGTTGGCGCAGGCCTCCCGATAGGGTTCTCGCAGAGACCTGGTCATTCCAATCGGCCCAGTTATATTTGGAAAAAGGAAAATGTTTCCAAGCGATGGTGTCGCTGATACTCTGAAGAAAGCTGAACCGTGAGCTC
Source organism: Eptatretus burgeri (assembly GCF_056783735.1). Classification (NCBI taxonomy): domain Eukaryota; kingdom Metazoa; phylum Chordata; class Myxini; order Myxiniformes; family Myxinidae; genus Eptatretus; species Eptatretus burgeri. Next base: position 117,727,784 of record NC_140963.1, on the reverse strand, counting down.
AAGGGCCTCTTATTGCGGAAAGTCAAGGAGCCAGGTATTATTTAGCCCACTCTGTACTGACAAACGAGACACTTGTTCATGATCAGAAAATGGCCTACCAATTATGCAATATTGATGTGAGCAGAATTCTGACTTATGACATCAAAGTTTTGGAGGAGTATTTCACCAAATGGAGACTCCGACCATCAAAAACTATTGTCACTGCTGTTCATTCTAGCATTCATCTGGCTAATGCCAAACTAGATGTTTCCTTCTGTGGTAAGTCAGTCCAGAATAAACCACATTAGTGGGGTAACTTTGCTAAATATAGCATAACAATTGTGCATTTGTGAGGAAAGCACCAAATTTGGCACACAAGTAACCGAACATATTATGAACAGATTTGGATATTGGGCCATCTCAAATTCAGCCGCTGATGGCTGTGGCAGCCATTTTCCACTGCCATCAAAAATTTTGACATGGCCCAATATCTAAATCTGTTCATAATATGATAGGCTACTAGTGTGCCAAATTTGGTGCTTTCCTCACAAATGCACAATTGTTATGCTAAGTCGCCCCACTACATCCCAAATATCTTGTCATCACTGTGGATCACAGCATGCATTACAGGAAACATCGAAAGAAAGAATACTCGAGTGAACCTTGTTATGATGATATGCTAGGTGGTCATATTTTGGACCATTAGCTGTGTGTTAATCAGCTGTCGGGATTCAAACCTTGCTTGTAATTGTGTATTATTCAAACCTTGCTTACCTTGCTTTAAAATGTTGCTTTAAATGTTCCAGGCTACCAATGTTCCATAGCACCCACTGTTTTTGGACAGCGCCCAACTGTTTTTTGGAAACTAAGCTCTTATCACCCTTCCTGTTGCTCTGTGGTGGTGTGCCCTTAGTGCGACCTTGGAGAGAACTGTGGAACTGTTCCTTCAGTGTATGCTGCCCACACATTCCTATTCTCAGTGATCACCAGAGTTTTGCCTTTGTTATCAGCAGGTGCTCGTGAAGGAGTGTAGGAAGCTTGGAAAGTTGTTAGTTTGCAAGACTTGCATATCTGAGAGTTGTGTAGGCGGCTTGGAAACTGTTGGGTTGCATATCTGAGAATTGACCGATTCAACTTCCCCTAGGGCCCCTAGGGAGGAGGGAAAGAAGCCCACTGCCACATTTATTTCTTTATTTCTTTATCCCTTAGCACACACTTTTAGTCCACACCCAGTTTTGCCTTTGTGTGATTATATATGTAATGGTTTTGAAGCATATTCTCAATGTGATTCGGGGGAGCCTGACTGAAGGGTCACTGAGTCACATTCCGCATGCGTGTGGTCTTCGGAAATAAAATGTGTAATTCGAGGATCCTCATCTGACTCTGTCATCTTACTCGGCCGAGTGGAGAGTCATAACAATTGGTGACGAGGATGGGATTCGACTGATGCTGGCGGTGTGGACGGTGGGACTCCACTTGGTGTACAGCGATTGCAAGGGATCAGCTAAAAGGTACGTGACGATCGCACGTAGGGCACCTAAAATAGGGAGCCCCAGTTAGGCGAGCGCTGTACACTTGGTGGGTTGCGCCCTGCCGGACGCAGCTCCAGGATCTGCTCGAATCAAGAACTGTAACGGTAAACACATATGAGGTGATTCGAATGCGGTTTGTCTGAAGAGTACAAAGGGGGAGGGCTGTCAGGCAGTGTTTGTAGAACCGGTAAGGGTCGAGGATAAAGGTATCCATGTGAAATAAGGAGGAAACAGGTTGGAATCCTGTACCAAGAGAGGGAAGGTTAGAGGCCTTCATTGGGTTTGAGGCTATTAGGCGGCGGGTCGAAAGGGATCTCGGTCCCGGTGTAAAAGGAGAAACGATTTACAGCTATTAGGCGGTTGATAAGATAAGAACAAAAGAATGGGGAATAAATCTTCAAAGAACGAGAAGATACCAAAAGGAACAACATTGAAAGTTATCAGTGACAAATATGGAGTCGATAACGTAAAGGGAATACAGGACTGGGTGAAGTGGACCGCGGGAAGAAAATATCCCTTTCCGCTGACTGGATCCTTAGATCCAAAGATATTAAACACAGTGAGTAATGCGCTGATAGAGGGCAAAGCAGGAGGCCCGAAACAAAGTGGACCACACTGGAAAGCATTGGCCGCGTGGCTAATGGAGTCGCAAGTCAAGACAGAGCATAGGCGACTCGGACTAGAAGGGACTGTGAACCAACGGAAAATACAAGACGAGGAACGACAAGGGAGACTAAAACAGGCGCTAGAGCAGCTAACGGAAGTTAAGACACAGGGAGAGGACAAACAGAAGGAACTAGACCAAGTGTTAGTGCAGCTGACGGAGGTCAAGATACAGAGTGAGGAGAGACAGGAGAAGTTGAAGCAGGCGTTAGCACAGATAGCAGAAATCAACGACGACGTGAATCAAAAGACGACAACCAGACTTGGGACAACAAAAGGAATTTACCCCGTCTTAGAAGGGGACAGAGTAAAAGGAGGGACCGACATTCACCAGTTCCCCATGATGCAAGCAGCAGGAGGAGAATGGGTTTGGAGATCATGGACCCCACAAGACATTAGGGGAGTAAAAGCTAGCATGGAAGAATGTATAAAGAAAAACCCAAGAAGGGCAATTCAGATATTACACGACCAGATAAAAATGCAGGGGGCAACCAGGACAGACATAGGGTTTATCTGCACTGCTGTCCTGCCCAGCGCGGTTTGGAGCCGGCGTGCGGCAGCCTGGGGTGTAAAAATGGAAGGAGAAGAAGATACCACCTTAAACCGATATTACCCAGAGGGAGCCGACCGGGACGCACAGACAGTGTACAGGGGAAGAGTACAAGCCCTGATGGAAGAACTTGCGGCACAGATGGCCCCAAGGTTAATGGATTGGCAGGCAATACAGGATGTCACACAGAATCCCAAGGAATCATCTGCGGAGTACAAGGCACGACTGTATGAGCAGATCGAACTGCACTCGGGATTTAATAACATCCCACAGACGCCCCTCCATTTCCTGAACACTATGTTTGTAGATGGACTGTGTGACGAAGTAAGGCGAGAGGTGAAGGCGGACATGCCAGGGTGGAAAACGGCTGAAGTAGATGCCGTGTTTGAAAGGGCGAGACAGGCTTGGCAGACTCTAAGAGAAGAGGAACGGAGAGGAAAGAAAGATACCAAAGCTCTAGTTGCAAGAAACCTCGAATTGAAAAGCCGTAAATACGAAGAGAGGGAAGGCAGGCCTCGCTGGGAAAATCCAGATTGGGAACCCCGGTATGAAGCCGAACGGGACCAGCGGAGACCTTGGAACCGAGAGAAGGAGCCGCAAAAACAGGGAGAATGCTTTAACTGCGGTCAATCCGGGCACTGGTTCCGGGACTGCCCGGCACCGCCTAAACAACGAGGCTGGGGCTCGTGGCCACCACAACAGCAAGAGAGACCAACGGCGCCCCCTAAAGAATATGAGAGGAGAAGGGAGACAGCAGGAAGAAACTATTGACATGAGGACACCGTGGTGGCTCCGCAAAGGGAAACGCGGAACGTAAGGGAATTGACCACGACCTTAAACGTAGAGGGGAGACAAGTAACATTCCTGGTAGATACAGGGGCCAACCGGTCAAGACTAAAGCAAGGAGAGATAAAGAACCTGCCACTCTCAGGCGAGTCAGTGAGTGTGGTGGGGGTTTCGGGACGGAGAGAGGATATCCCGATTTCGGACAAATTACGAATTGAAGTAGGTCCCCTGCGGGGAGAACATGCATTTTTGGTAGCCAAACACACCCCGATGAATTTGTTAGGAAGAGATTTGTTGTGCCGAATGGGATGTACCATAACATGCAAGCAAGACGGAGTCTTCATAAATGCTCCGCTGGCATTGCAAGAGGAAGTAATGACCCTCATGATGACCGAACTCGGACCGGTAGTCTATTGGTTGCGGGTTGTGTCACAAGAGGGGAGAGATAAACTGACTAGGGATTGGGAAAGTGCGAAAAGATTGCGGGACGTAGAGGAATGGTTGCGTGGCAACGACATTGAATTGAAAGAAGTGGAACTGCCTTTGCACTGTACGGTCTATTATGACGAAACACGGCAGGATTTTGATTACTCGGACAGAGTACATGAAGAGTACGCTACCACACGCACTTTAATGACAACTACTTTGTGGATCGGAAAAGAGGGAGCGGCAATGGAGGTGGAGCTAACCGCCAAGGAACGTGAGCTAATGAAGCACAGAGAAGGACTTACCCCGCACGTCTCAATGGCGGTCGGTAAAGGTCATAGTGCCGAAGAACTGGGAAGAATGCTGACCAGGTTGAGATGTGCCTCGGAACCACCAGGGAGGGATAGTGAAACCCAGAGCACTTTACAGGCCAGTCGACGGGGGGGGGGGGTGGATGGAAGGTATGCTTACCTGATCAGATTTTGTCATGTATGCTAGAAAGACATGAGATGAACAGCGAAAGGCCCGCCGCCAGGCCAACAGGGAAACGAGAACGGAGGAAAGACTACAGGAAGTACCTGTTGAATTATGGACACGACATCCGAATGACGTGGGCAGAGTGCTAGCCGCAACGCCCGTGTCTATCCAGATAAAGGAGGGGGTACCCCTGCCTTGAGTGGCTCAATACCCGTTGCGCAAAGAGGCGATAGAAGGGATCGCTCCGGTGATAGCATCATTACGCGACCAAGGGGTGATAATACCTACTAAGAGCCAATGTAACACACCAATCCTGCCGGTGGAGAAGCCCGGAGGAAACAAATGGAGGTTTGTACAAGATCTGCGAGCAGTGAATAAGTGTGTGAAAACGTCCTTTCCCTTGGTGCCACACCCGGTTACGATACTGTCAGGGGTGCCGTCCACTGCGACGCACTTTTCCGTGGTAGACTTGTGCTCGGCGTTCTTTAGCATACCGCTAGCCAAAGAGTCGCAACACTTGTTTGCCTTCAGCTACGACGGACAACAATACACCTGGACTGTACTTCCGCAGGGGTTCTGCGATAGTCCAACGCTCTTCTCGCAGGCTCTGAAGGAGGACCTGGAGGACATAGAGCTCCCGGAAGGATCAGTCATGATACAATATGTGGACGACCTGTTGGTATGCTCGGACAATCAAACGAAATGTGAAACGGACACTGTAGCGCTGTTAACAGCTCTCGCCCGAAAGGGCCACAAAGTCAGCAAAGACAAATTACAGTTTTCGCAGCCAAGGGTGACGTATTTGGGACATATACTGGAACAGGGGCAGAGGAGCCTCGGAGCTGAACGGGTGGAGACAATCCTAGAGCACCCAAGACCCACTACATTGCGACAATTACGGCGGTTCCTCGGGATGACGGGATACTGCCGGCAGTGGATCCCTGATTATGCAGTTAGGGCGCGATCACTGTACGACATGGTAAAGGAGGCAGAGGGGGATAAGATCTCCTGGACGAATGGTGCGAACAAAGACTTTGAAACATTGAAGCAGGCCTTATCAAAAGCACCAGCATTGGGGCTACCGAACTATGATCTTCCCTTCACCCAATTCGTCCATGAAAGAGGAGGGTTCGCCCAAGCGGTGCTGACGCAAGAACACGGAGGAAAGAATAGGCCGATTGCGTATTACAGTAGTCATTGGACTCGGTCGCCGCCGCCTATCCTGGGTGCTTACGGGCAGTAGCGGCAACGCAATACGCAGTAACCGCAACAGCGACGCTGGTTTTGGGTTCTCCGCTGACCGTGAAGGTACCGCATGATGTGGCGGCGCTGATACGGCAAAATAAGACACAACATATATCAGCGGCACGAGCAGTTCAACATGATTTGGTGCTGTTGCAGGCAACTAATATAACGATCGAAAGATGTTCGCCACTGAACCCAGCCTCCCTAATGCCAACGGGCGATGAGGGAGAGGCACATGTGTGCGAACGAGTGCTGGTGGAAGAGACAAAGGCTAGGCGAGACTTACAGGAAGCCCCGATCGAGAATGCGGAATTGGAACTGTTCGTGGATGGAGCGGCGAGGAAGAACCGATGGGGAAAAACCATCGCTAGCTTTGCAGTATGCACCGCAAGCGCCACCTTGAGGAAACAATTGTTACCAAAGGGATTTTCAGCCCAACAAGCTGAGCTGGAAGCGTTGATATGCGGGTGTGAGCTGGGTGCGGGTAAGACATTGAACATATACACAGATTCTAGGTATGCCTGGGGCATCTTACATGACTCCGCTGCCATTTGGGCCTTGCGTGGCTTTAAGACGTCCTCAGGGAAGGTTATCCGACATGGGGACCTGATCAAACGACTGATACGAGCAGCACAAGAGCCGCAGCAGATTGCAGTGATTAAATGCAAAGCTCACACAGGAGGGACAGATGAAGTGTCAAAAGGCAATGAAAGAGCAGATTTAGCGGCAAAAGCAGTGCTCGATGAGGAGGAGGCGAACCCACAACCAACGACCGAACTCTACGTGGAGCAAATGGTAGACGGTCCACAAACGCAAGAACAGCTGAAGGACCTGCAGGTCTCCGCAACTATGGAAGAACAGGAATCATGGAGGGTGAAGGAGGGGAAAAGCAAAACACACATGGAGTATGGGTGGATGAGCGAAATAGACCATTTGTACCCCGGATATTGCTACCGTGGCTCGCCCTCACTGCACATGCGCAGGGCCATATGGGAATAAAAGGAGTGACGGAAATTATTCGTCAAACCTGGAATGCCCCAGGTGTAACAACAGCAGCAACAGAGGTGGTTAGCAATTGTGCGACCTGTGGTAGACATAACAGGAAGCATGCCGCCAAGAAACGGGGAGCACACCCACCCCCCGTCTGGACCGTTTCAACACCTTCAGATGGATTTTATAAAAATGCCGGCATACAAACATCACCAATATGTGCTGGTAATCGTGGATATGTTTTCTAAGTGGGTAGAGGCCTTTGCCACGACCAATCAGGAAGCTGATACAGTGGCCAAACTACTTTTACAGGAAGTAATTCCGCGATTTGGGATTCCAACACGACTGTCCTCGGACCAAGGAGGGTCTTTCACGGCAAAAGTAATGGAAAAGGTGGCCGAAGGCTTGGGTATCAACCAGAAACTACACTGTCCGTACCACCCTCAGTCAGCAGGGGCGGTAGAAAGAGAGAACCAAACCCTAAAGCAGACGCTTTCCAAGCTCTGCGAGAGCCAGTCAATGCCCTGGCCAGACGTGCTGCCGATAGCGCTCATGAAAATGCGGGCAACAAATAATGCCACAAGGGGACTCTCGCCCCACGAAATAATAACAGGACGTCCTATACAGTTACCGGTCTCGGCTCCGCCAGATATGGGAGATTGGGATTTGGCATGTATGACTGACGGAATGATGAACTATTGCAGAACACTCACTGCTACCATTAGGGCTTTTCACTCACAGGTACAAGAAGCATTGCCGATACCTGCTGGAGACCCGTTACATGATTTCCAACCTGCTGAACGAGTTTGGGTGAAAGAGTTCCTGCGGAAAGACGCCCTGCAACCCAAGTGGACCGGACCCTACACTGTACTTTTGACCACGCTCTCGGCCGTCAAAGTGAGGGGTAAGAGTGCATGGATACACCACTCACACTGTAAACGAGCACCCAAGGAGGCCGCTGAAGCTAGGGAACCGGAGGAGGTAACCCCAGCAGAGGTTCCGGCAGTGTCCGATTCAGTCTTTTACCGGGATAGTGAAGACGACGACGAGGGGAGGATGTGATATCTCTACAGAGACCCCTCCACCACCACCAAACCAAGACGGGGCTGGCCCAGCAGGACAGGGTGAGATAGTACAGGGAGACCCACTGCAGGCAGAGCCAGGCGCCCGCCGGACCCGGGACCTGAAAACGTAGACAACAGGGATCCTGAAAGACCAGCGCTAGAACCAAACGCTCCGCCAGACGTGGAGCCGGAACCTGGACCGGGCACCCTGCCAAACGTGGAACAGGCAGGTTTAGGCGACAACAACATTGTAATACAGGAAACAGCGACAGGACCTTTGACGACACAACATGCAACTCCTGGTGCTAGCGCTGCTCCTGTGCGAGGGCGGCCTGTCACTAGGCAGCAAACCGACAGCCTTAGACCCCGAGAACCATACACGCCTCCTACACCTCGACCACGAAAGGGGAAACGGGAATGAGTTAGCAACTTCTTTACAGCGAAGCAGGAGAGAAGTACCGAGAGAAGGTGACAGCAAGCAAATATGCAAATTTTGGGACAACCCATAACAAGGAGTTAGACACAGTTAGAGTATTCTCAGTTAACAGCACCCAACCTTTCTCATCAATGGTTCCACGCACACGGCCTGATGAGAGGATACTGATACGACCTCAACAACTCATAGAAATACCCTGCATCCTAGCAGATGGGTCTAGTGACCTGGTAGAACGACACAAGGAACTTAAGGCCATCGTATGGTACTACCTGATTGGGGAGCAGGATCTCTTGGTAGCTCAACAAGTAAAGAAACAGAGAGGACAAAAGGGATCCTACAACAAACAAGGATATGAATGGGGCCAGCATGCAAGTCTGATAACTAGAATTCCACAAGTACCAGATGACACCAAGTTGGCATACTTTTGCCGCGTTCTATGGAGCAACCATACAGCATGGCTTAATTGGATACACTTTGATGTACACAGACAGGAGCCGCCGACAAGGCCCCCAAATACCTTTATAGCCCTAACCACAGAGATAGCAAACATTGAGAACCGGAGTGAGTGCTGGGTGTGCCTTAAACCACCATCTGGCCTCGTGACCGGACTTCCTCTTTTCGTACTACCATTAACCATCTTCAATCATGTAACCGGACCAGTAGAAGGGCTCGAAGCTAAGACCTCAGCCCATGGTTATACACAACGGGTCTATGCAGGGAAGAATCCGAGTGCTAATGCAATGGTGGTGCCATCTCCCCTCTGGGTAGAAAACACCAGGGGAGCGGTCTGTTTTACAGGACAGGGAGCAAACAGAATGGGAAAGTCAGAGTGTGAGATTCAACTTCCCCTCCCAGAATCAACTGACCAGGAAGTCATCGCTGTTAACCCGGACACCCAGGTAGAGGAGCAAGTAACATTCACAATAAAAGCAGCCTTACACCATGACAACGGAATGATCCCGCCAAAAGGCATTCACTTGGTCTGCGGGGACAAGGCTTACCCCTACCTACCAAAAGGGTGGGAAGGGAGTTGTTATTTAGCTTCAGTATTTCCGGACAGCAGGATTAAGACCACTTTTTACCCTACCCCTGCACAACCACGGTACCGACGCAGCGCATCAGAAACAGGGGATCCAGAAGGATAGGCCGGTGTATCAACGCGCTTGGAGGTGATCAAAGGCACCTGGTGGGAGAAGGCTCTTGGCTTTTTCATGCCACATGCTGGTACTACTATTAATAGCATTAGGTTAGATGAGCTTTCGCAAGTTTTGGAATATTTAGGTAATGTAACCATGGCTTACTATACAGAATTAACAGATATGTTAGTATCAATGCGCGCTATGGTAATGCAGAACAGAGTAGCTCTAGACATGCTTCTAGCAGAGCAAGGAGGGGTATGCGGGATGATTGAAGGAGAATGTTGCGTCTGGATTCCGGACCCGAAGGACATAACATATCGTGCGGTGGCCCGAATTAAAAAGGTGGTGGAAGTTCTCACAAGCAATCGAGTGGAACGTGAGGAAGGTTATGCATGGTGGAAGTCGATCTTCCAGGGCTGGGGAGGTTGGTTGTTGCGTCTAATAGGGTCAGTACTTTTAATCATTGTAGTGGTAATTTTTGGGGTGTTTCTAATCAAACTTCTCATTACCATTTGTTTGAAGAAATGCTGCGCAGCATCACCCCTCACCCAGGCCATTATAATAATTAACAGCGAACTCTCTGTTGAGGACGACTTGGCCAGTGATGGGGAGGGGGAAGACCAGGGCCTTCAGGGGGAACCCCACTTAGACGTCATACACGTGGACCTAGGCCAAGGTCTACAACCATTCCTCTTTGTTGAAGCAGATAACTAACCCAGGAGAGAGTGCGTGTTGTTTTGCCTTCCAGTGTGAGATGTGACTCCTGCGCTGGACGAGCTTACACCCGTGCCTTGAGTACTACTTTTGCTACTTGCTTATGTATAATTGTTTAAACAATAGTATTACCACTGCTGCATAAAACAGTATTACATGTTAATATGGTGTGGACTTAGCATAGAATTCATATACTGCAGCTTAAACGGGAGGCATGTGGCAGTGGGTAGGACAGAAAGGGGGAAGACAATGGTAACAGAAGCTAACCTGAACCACCGGCAGTTGGGGACTTCTCATTTGGAGAATGTTGATGGCTATCCACGGCATTCGTAAATCCCGTTTGGCAGGCGCGGGGGCCTAGGGGTAGCTGCTACAGGAACCAAATAGGGGTCCACTCGGTTGGTGAGTATCAGGTGTGGCTGGGAATGGTCAAAATATGACCAAGGAGGGAAACTGTTATGATGATATGCTCGGTGGTCATATTTTGGACCATTAGCTGTGTGTTAATCAGCTGTCGGGATTCAAACCTTGCTTGTAATTGTGTATTATTCAAACCTTGCTTACCTTGCTTTAAAATGTTGCTTTGAATGTTCCAGGCTACCAATGTTCCATAGCACCCACTGTTTTTGGACAGCGCCCAACTGTTTCTTGGAAACTAAGCTCTTATCACCCTTCCTGTTGCTCTGTGGTAGTGTGCCCTTAGTGCGACCTTGGAGAGAACTGTGGACCTGTTCCTTCAGTGTATGCTGCCCACACATTCCTATTCTCAGTGATCACCAGAGTTTTGCCTTTGTTATCAGCAGGTGCTAGTGAAGGAGTGTAGGAAGCTTGGAAAGTTGTTAGTTTGCAAGACTTGCATATCTGAGAGTTGTGTAGGCAGCTTGGAAACTGTTGGGTTGCATATCTGAGAATTGACCGATTCAACTTCCCCTAGGGCCCCTAGGGAGGAGGGAAAGAAGCCCACTGTCACATTTATTTCTTTATTTCTTTATCCCTTAGCACACACTTTTAGTCCACACCCAATTTTGCATTTGTGTGATTATATATGTAATGGTTTTGAAGCATATTCTCAATGTGATTCGGGGGAGCCTGACTGAAGGGTCACTGAGTCACATTCCGCATGCGTGTGGTCTTCGGAAATAAAACGTGTAATTCGAGGATCCTCATCTGACTCTATCATCTTACTCGGCCGAGTGGAGAGTCATAACAAACCTCATCCGTAAGCTTGCTGTCATGAGCTGGGGAGCTGGGATACACAGCATTCGTACTTCTACCCTCACATTAGTGTATTCCACTGCAGAGTACTGTGCACCTATCTAGGCTGCATGCAGTCACACTAAGCACCTTGACATTGTCCTGAACTCTGCATGAGAATTGTATCTGAAGTCAACCCCTCAACAGTATCTGAACACTGAAGTCAACCCCTCAACAGTGGCTCCTTGTGCTCACTAACATCGCACCCCTGGACATTCACATGCAAGCAAACGTCCCGAGCGTAAGTTCAGACACAATCCAATGCTGACCTTCCAATCCACTAAGAGCTACTGAACCCTTGAAAACTTTGAAGTCACAGAAGCCTTTCTGGCTTAGGGGACCTGCAGTGACCAATACTGTACTAATGATAAGGAGTTGTGGCAGCATAATGAGAAAAGGCATCAGTTTAAAAAAAAAAAGGCATCATCAGTGAGAGACGCCAGTGGAGTGGTCTTGATCGACTGCGAACTCCACATGCAAGGACCACTCATAATATGGTTAAGTGGAAGCAAACTGATAGCCCAGAGTATACCTGTGGCTATAAAGATCAGACAGTCCGACATGTAGAGGAAATTCAGCAGGTCCTTTGCATAACTACATTCGGCCACTAATGCAGCAATCATATGGCTCTCATGACTAGATAGATCTTCAATCATAATTGCATACAACATCATACAAAATAAGAAAAAGAAGCGATGGGTAGCTCGTCTCAAATGAAATAGGAGGATAGAAAAGCTTCCTGCTTTGTCAGGACCAGAGCACCAGGCAAAGACCAAGTAAGCCTCTGCAACTTGCAGAATGAGGCACAACCTTTTAATAAATTATGGGAATGGTCCCAACTCAGGATATATATTTCCATGCAAAATAAATGCTGGTCATACGATACCTGAAGACGGAGAAATCGTGGCCGTGCATAGGTGGGAAGGTAATGGCACACATGGGTACATAATGCGGTCGCATCCAATTTCTCGTCCGGCTTCAGCACCAGAGCAGCCATTCCGATCTTTCCTTCGTGGCCTGCATTTCATAACAATGTGCTCACATAGAAAGTACACATAGGTCCACATAAAGAAACACCACACAGGCTTTCAAAGAAAAGAAAATAAACATTAAATTTATCGGTGAAAAGGTATTGGAGGAAGAAGGCATAAAAAGGATGGCCAAATATGGACAAAATTGACGTTTATAGCACAGGTTGTAATAAATAAATAAATAAACCTCCATCCTTTTACATAACAACGCTCATTCATCTTAAACGTGCTGTCACCACATTTCTAACCTTTAGAGTAAGAGGTCAAGCATGTGGTTACAGTCACATTATTTAGTGATGTCTGGTATCAGGTTGTTCTGACAAGATGGTGCAGAGATAACTTTGAGCTGTCTAGTCGAGGTTTGATTCCTGCCCTGAATATAAACTGTCAGGTTGGTGCTTCACAGGTAGGGCTTGGTTGCATCACATGGTGCACCATCCCTCAGATAGACGTTAAACTGGACATCCGTCTGCCGGCATTAGTTGGTGGACATCAAATATCGCGGAGCGGTGTCCTTAGCGAAGAGTAGACGAGCCATCGTCGGTACGATGAACAAATTACAAATTCCTTCCCTAAACTACAGGGGGCACTGCATCAGCGGCAAAGACTCAGCCAGTGATGTTACTCGGAGCCATGCGCTGCACACGAAAGAAGAAGGAACATCTATTTGTGAACGTTACAGGTGTTCTCAAAAGGACTTGACATTTTGTACCAGGCCATAGCTGAATTCAAAATTTATTCGAAGACCACCCACTGAGGGTCAAAGTGCACAAACGTCTTTCTGGTGACGTCACCATTTCCACAATGTAGGTTTGATCCCATTCAGAAAACGATTCCACCCAAACAACACGAAACCATTTGGGGTCTTTTGGGGTTATTACCAATACACCAGGCCCACAAAATCCCATTCCAAGGAAAGTGTTTACTGGAACTGAATGTACAAGCCAGGTTAAAAATCGGATCCGGTAAAGGCCTCAAAGCAGGAAACAATTAGTTTAAATCCTTTTCAGGTCACCAAAAGGGCCATCCTAGCCTCACCTGGAACGCTGACCCCATAGACGTTAGCTTCCTGCACGAAACTCAACATAGCCAATATGTCTGCCACCTCTGTTGTGGCGACATTCTCACCCTTCCACCTGCAATAAATGAGGAGAAAGACCTATCAGTAACACAACGACATCAGTTCACCTCCTTACTCAAATGATGTAAATATTTGCAGAATGAAAATCTTGGCACTCAGCAAGAGTCCGACATGTATAACCGAGTTTGCCGGTAAGTTGGTAGGAAGTCTAATCAAATGGAAGACCAAATACTGCATTGGAGTGATCAGAAGGAACCAGAATCAGTAAAGAGCAATCAAGAGGAACCCAGATAGGATTCGGGTTTCACGCCACCACCCTCAAACCCAACCAGGCGCAGCCAAGTGAGTATTACAAAAAAACAAAAATGTCTGCAAGAATTCACTTCTCCTTCAACAGATACATATGTACTGTGGACTAAGACTTTTAAACAAACTGTGGACTCTGATTTGAGTGGCGGTGAGGTCATCGTTAACGTTAATAATTGGGGCCTTGTAACCACTGCACTGGTTGCATATCAACCACTGTTGCTTTGGAGACATCTGGATTTAGTTCGGGTAGCACGAGGAAAACCAATTGAAGTTTAATACAATTGTGAAACAAAACCGGCCTTTCACCTGATTTTGTGGGCCGTATGATGTTTCACATCCCCTTCCGCACATGTGGGTTTAGTTTTAAAATGGGCACTTCTTGGTATCTCCAAGTTAGCGGTTTATACAAGGAAGAATAATGCAGGAGAAAGCCATCACGCCCACGCATTTCTGCCAATATCCATGAACTCCATTAGTCTCGATGCATGTACGTACTTATATCCAGTTTAAACCGAACTACTGTACGTTTCTGCTGCTATTTCTCAAGGATCTTGGTATTTCTCAAGGCAACGTGCAGATATGTCCTGCCTCTTTGCCCATCAAAGGATGATGGGGGGGGTATTCACTCAAATATAAAGTACAGATGAAGAGATCAACACCATAACCTTCCAAATGGCAGTCAAATTCACACCACGTCTATCAGCTTTGTAACCCAGTGGTTGGTTGTATGCAGGACCTGGCTGCGGGTTTGTGCCAGTTCTTGCAGGGGCACGGCATTGTCACCGATGCAGTGCCCCCTATAGGTTAGGGCAGAAATTTGTGATTTGTTCAGGGTGCCGGCGATAACTCACCCACTCTTCACGAAGGATACCGTGGGATCTTAACGTCCACCAACTAATGCTAGTAGACGGTATCGAAAGGTTGTGTTTCTTCAACAATTAGTCCTCATCGTAGTTTCATTCCTCCCACAAGTCTCCATCTTTGTAAAGGTGTAAAGTACCTTTGCAATTACTTTTGGGTAAAGGCTCACCTGAACGTGTCGCCAATACGATCGTTAAAGTACAAATAGCCATCGCTTTCCTGCACAATTAGATCGCCAGTGTTGAAATAGACATCGTCCGGTCGGAAAACACCCCGGAGCAACTTCCGCTCCGACAGGGACTTGTTACCGATGTAGCCAAAGAAAGGAGCCAGGCGGGTTACTGGAGCAATGAGTAGACCAGGTTTTCCTGTGGAAAAGGAATCAGTTTTGTTTTAGATGAGTACTTAGACCCCTCTACATAAACAGACCAAATGAGAACTTCCAAATCATAATTGGAGCTCCTCTCTCTCCATCCACACCCCTCCCCCCCAAAATCATAATTGGAGCTCGGCTCTCTCCATCCACCCCCTCCTCCAAATCATTATTGGAGCTCCGCTCTCTCCTTCCTACACACCCCTCCCCCCAAAATCATAATTGGAGCTCCGCTCTCTCCATCCACACCCCTCTCCCCAAAATCATAATTGGAGCTCCGCTCTCTCCATCCACCCCTCCTCCAAATCATTATTGGAGCTCCGCCCGCTCCATCCACACCCCTCCCCAAAATCATTATTGGAGCTCTGCTCTCTCCATCCACACCCCTCCCCCAAAATCATAATTGGAGCTCTGCTCTCTCCACCCCCCTCCAAATCATAATTGGAGCTCCACTTTCCATTCACCCCCCCTCCCCTCCTCCTCCAAATCATATTTCAAGCCCATGGTAAGAATTAAATTCATTAAAAATACTCCACTCTCCATCCCCTCCAATTCCTCCAATTACTCTGGGGACTCTGGGTATCTTTATGTCATCACTTTTCTCTCCACAATCAGAGGGACCATTGAGAATTTCTTATCCCCATTGATGTCAACTATTGGGGTTTATCCATGCTCCATCCTATAAATACTGACATTCAAGTAAGGAAACGTCCGTCCGTCCGTCCATCCCATACTCTGCACAGAGTGTTGGTGCTGCCGAATTAGTCTCCTGGGCTATTGGGCACAATCCTGGATGGGTCACCACTCCAACACAGGATACTCAAATGGTCAATCACCCCAGCAAGCTGGTACTCATTTTGCCGACCTCAGAAGGATGACAGGCTGAGTAAACCCCACCTGGTATTAATTCAATAGATGAGCAGGAGTTGAACTCAGGACCCTCGGATCCCAAGCCCACAACCCAAACCATTAAGCCAACACCAGGCATAGCACACACCATTTAAAAAAAAGAAGTATTTGCTAGGACGCAATCCCAATCAAAGCGCTGACCTACCACACTCAGAGTGGATGCTCCATCTCTGCGTTTCTTGTAAAACTCCCGAGTACACACATATAATTCATTTTACCGGCCTTTAAAGGCTTCCAAGTTAACAGATTTGCTGCTGGTGTGCCACATGGCAATTTGGTTACCAAGTGATGATTATTATTCAGCCAGAGTGCTCACCCGCAGATGCTCCCGACTTACCGAAACCAACTCGTATGCAGTGACCCGAAACATCTCTCAGTGGTTCATCTCGTTCAATGTCATACTCGATGAGGTCAAACGGGATGAAAATCTGTCAGGTAAATAAATACACGAGTTAACACAAGATTTAGAACCAATAGCCGAATAGGCAGGACCGGTGGGGGTGGTAGCCAATCAAGATGTGGAGCAGAAAAGGTGTAACATCCAATCAGATTCACGGAAATGAAATGAGAACAAATCGCTTTCACCACTGGAGTCAGATATTCCGATTATTTTCGGGGCACAGTTTGAACGGAGAGCCGCCGCAGTACCTTGGCGAGAGAAGAACTCCTGCCGATAGAGCCCAGCTTGCCCTGGTAGTTCAAGAATGCCACATTGCCCTCGGTTGCCGCGTACAGCTCACACATGCGAATGTTGCCGAAACGTTCTAAGAATTCTTGCCACACGTCAGGGCGCAGGCCGTTTCCAATCGCTAAGCGCACGGCATGCTCGCGCTCATCTGCATGCTAGAACACGTGATCACAGGTACAGGTTATTGCACTGCAGGAAAGCATTTGCTTCATGTGAAATGACAATGGTGAGAGGGAAACAGATTCATTTTAGGGGCATGACATCGTTTGTTTTTTTTTCCTTGTCACAATGATCCTCATGGAGGGGCTAAACCGTGTCACGTGTACAAGACAAAAACATTTGCAGACATCAGTGTACCTCAATATGAAATCTGTGAATTTAACATGGGTTTCCTGCCTCATGTAGAGTTTCCCTTTTTTAAACCAGGAAGTAAGAGGGGCAGAGGAGAAAGATTGCATAGAAAACAAGAATTTTTTTTTATAGGTTTTCAGGTACATACAAGATGGCTGCCAAACCATGTGACCTTTGACGTCATATGTGCGACTCATTTGTTCCTCATGGATAGGCAGTCGTATGTGTAAAGTTTCGCCTTGATCTTTCCAACCATTTCAGAGAAGAAGATTTTTGAAGGTTTAAAATAAAATACAATACAATATAGCTGCCGCATCACGTGACCGATGACGCCATCAAAAAAAATTGTGGACCATTTTATCCCTAGATGATCCTCAAAATTTTTTATACTGATCAGATGTAGCGTTCTACATATGCAATTATGATGTCATAACGAAGGCAAGCAACTATGACATCATAAAAATACCACACTCATTCGCCATGAGGAGTGCTTGCTATGCGCCACTTGTACACCCATGGTTTGGGGAACACTTGTGTGAATTTCCCCTCGATTTGTTCAGCCGTTCTGGAGAAGATTTTTTGGGGTTTTCGGGTAAATCCACTGTGGCTGCCAAACCATGTGACCAATGACATCACATGCGTGAACCTTTATTTTTTTGTGCACATTGTCTAGGTTCGTTTGAGAGCTAACACACAATGCACAGCAAAGGGGGCATGAGACAAGAGGGGCAGGAGAGGGAAGGACAAAACAGTGGGGAACAGAGACATTAGGAGATCTGTGGAAGGGAGAGGGATGGGGTGGGGAACACGGGATATAAATAGAGTGTGTAGTTGGGAGGGACAGATTGGGGGGGAAAGTGGGGGAAAATAGGAATTGATGGTAATCGGGAGAGAATACAAATAAAAACGATTATGCACCTTGATGGGAAGGACGAGTCGGCCTCAAGGAACCCGGTAAGACAAGGTCGACGAAAACTCACAAAATAGCACGATTTTTGAAACAAAACCAAACTAGGAACACACAGTAAACATGTAGGTGAGAAAATAAACAGTTAAAACATGACATATAACGACAGGAAACTTAACTTTGAGAAAGTCGGCAGAGACCCCTGAGAGAAGCTGCCGTTTCCCCAAGCCCAGAACCGGAAGTCAATGAACGGAAGTTGTTCCTCATGGACAGGCAGTCAAATGTGTAAAGTTTTGACTCGATCTGTCTCACTCTCACGAAAGTCCCACAAGTGTTCTGTGGGATTGCGGTGATTGGGAGGGTAATGGAAGATGGTAAACTTCGTTCTCGTACTCCTCAAACCACCCGGTGACAACACATGGACTGGAGCATTATCGACTTGAAAGACACCCCTCCCAGCAGGGAAGAAATGCTCCATCATGATATGCAGATGATCACTGAGGACTGTAATGACTAATGGAGTGCGCTGCATCAACCCTTCCTTACAATGGAATAAGTGGATCCAGACCATGTCAGGGAAGCGCACCCCACACCATTATAGAATCATGATAACCTTGTACTGTTGGTACCAGGCATTCGGGACTGTGAAGCTCCCTGGGTTATCACCACACGAGTACACGTGCATTCGTCGAGAACAAGGTGAAGGCCAACTCATCAGACCATATCACATTTAATTCCTCCGCTTCTTGACAGTCCATTGCTTATGCTCCTTGCACCACTACACTCACAAACAGGCATTGCCAGTTGTTATGAGCACTGTGTGCATAGCAACCCAGCTATGGTATCCAATGCTGTAAAGTTCCCTCCTGCCCGTTTGACATACAGGATGCTCATAGCCCGCATTGAACTCCGCACACAGTTTGTCTGCCATTGCTCTCCTGTTTCGCTTCACAGTCCAGACGAATGCATTTACATCATGCTTGTTGAGCATGTGCCAACACTTACTATTACTCTCCAATAATGATGTCTTTCATTCTTTTTCCCAGGCTGGCATCACCTTCGAAACATGTAAGCAATTTCTGCAGCCTGTCACCGAAGCACCTGCTAAACACGTACCAACAATTACAACCCATTCAAAGTCACTGAGGTCACCTCTTGCAGCCATGCTGGCTCTTAATACTGGACTCGAGCCACATCTCGCATATATATATATATATATATATATATATATATATATATATATATATATATATATATATATATATATATGTATTATATACAGTCAAAAAAGCCTGGTGTTGGCTTAGTGGTGAGGGTGGCGGCTTGGGATCCCGGGGTCCTGAGTTCAAGCCCCGTTGGCTGCTGAATTAACACCAGGGGGTTGACTCAGCCTGTCATCCTTCCGAGGTCGGCGAAATGAGTGCCAGTGTACTGGTCCCGGTGTATGCCCCGGTGAGAATAGGTGTACCATATCCCTGTGTGTCGTAAGAGGCGACCAGGGTTGGCGTCAGGAAGGGCATCCGGCCATAAAACATTGCCTCAAGAAAAAGCCAAACCCCTGCACAGCAGGGAAAAATGGCTGTAAAAACGGTCATTTTATTTATATTTATTATATACAGTCAACCCCCGCTTCATTGCGGTTCACCTATCGCACCCCCGGCTCATCGCGGGTTTTCCCTTGGAACACAACTAATTTTTTCTGCGGATTCCCCCGGTACATCGCAGTAATAATATATAAAATATAAATTATTTTTGCAGTAAATTATAACGCGTGGTGTTCGACCAGTCACACAACGCACGAGACAAAGTTTCGCTTGTGAACTTCGAATATTTTCTACATTTTTTCTCCAAGCTCCAAGATGCCACCCGAACGCCCTGCACCTTCGAAGGCCTCTGGCAAGGAACCGAAGCGCCAGAGGAAGGTCCTGGGACGCTCCAGAAGGTTAAGGTGCTCGATATATGCTTCAGGAAGGAAAAAGGTTTGCCGCTGTTGAACTGCTCGAACCCAGCACCTCAAAACCTACCAGACCAGACGAGTCGATCTCCGGCACCTCAAACCCAATCACTGCCAAACGGACCAGACCAGACGAGTCGATTTTTTGGGGAGGCGTCCGTTCATCGCGGATTTTCACTTAGCGCGGGGAGGTTTGGAACGTAACCCCCGCGAGAAACGGGGGATTACTGCATATATATATATATATATATATATATATATATATATATTTACATATGCACACACACAACGAGGAGACTGCCTGGAAGAGATTTGCATCCTTCACGCATCTGGCATGTACATGTGGTGGCCCCATACTTTGCATACATGTTGTACGGCCCATGCACCCTCATGTTTCAATTTTTTTTGTCCACTATTTCACTGAATGTAATGGTTCTATTTGTAATGCATATAACTTGCTCATCAATGAACATTCGATTACTGGTTTAAAAAAAAAGATTATCCATTGTTGGAGAGGAAGGAAAAAAGAAGACAGCCACAGATGTCACCTTGCGCTGGGAGCAGAGGTATCGGCAGATCTCTCCTATGTACTGTATCACAGTCACGTTATGCTTGCGGCAGTCACTCCAGAAATGGCTTGCAGAGAACTTTTTGCGCAGAACCAGTGTGGCACCTGCAAAAGAAAAGAAAGAACACTCTTAGTAAATGAGGGGGAAAGACTTTGACAGTTCTCTTGGGTCTCCTCCTTTTCTATCTGAGGATATCTTTCAGGATTCCAATTATTCACGTTTCATTTCGAGCAGCTAATACGACCTGAAATATTGGGACAATACAGGAACTAATAAAAAAAATGTTTTCACTACCCAAGGTGATGCAGCCACAGAGGGCGATGATGGAGGCAGCACTATGGTAGAGTGGAAGGGCTGTATAGATCACGTCGTCTTTCGTGACCCCACACAAGTAAGGAACCCATGCACCACGCATTGCTCGCTCATGGGTGATGATGGCTGCCTTTGGTAGGCCTGTGTATCGGAATGGATGGAGCACACTTTGAAAATTACATCGTTAAGGTTAAAAAAAAAAACAAAAAAAAGTACAACATGGTCCTCAATTGATGTAAAACTTAAAAAAACAAAAACAAAGATCACATCATGTGCATGTTCATTAGAATCAATTTACTGATGTTTAACTTCTGAACTGAAACATGAATGATTTGCAAAATAATAATCTGCAGAATACAAGATGAAAGGACTCTGCTTTTTGTATATTTCGATGTACCGGCGATTTGCATCACACCGTGGTCGAAAGATCTGCCAAAGAGGGCGTTATCCAGCATCCATCATGTGGACTTTGACCTTTTGAACCATCCAGGCACTCCCTCCCTCTGCAGCACCATTTTAATTTGACCTAACCAGGTTCAGCGAATGTTGTACGGCCCAGACTCAACATCACACCCTCCCTGGAATACAGACCGCTCCTTCCATGCACACGTGGAGTTGCACAATTCAGGACTGTCCCTTGAAGTACTGTAATGTATTAGCCTGTGACACTTGAGCAACACTGATATGCTCAATCTATGTGCAACAACAACAAACACGATGATTAAAAGTAGTCTTTCCAAGTCACGAAACTTGTAAAATCAATATTGCGGAGGTAATTTGCAATAAGAAAATGGCAGAGTCGGTACTGGGATACAATGCAGTCAATGATAGGTTAACATCAGCGAGGTTGAAAGTGAGCACCACCATCATTTAGATAGTTCTTCAATGTCTGCAGCAGATGAAGAAAATGTGGAGGAGTTTTATGGGAAGTCAGAGGAACTGGTAGAACAGGTGTTTGAAGGAGATGTCTTGATAGTTATGGGAGACTGGAATGCAAAAACTGGAGAAGCAGGAGCACCAGAGATGACATGAGAGCACGGACTTGGTGTCCAAAATGGGACAGGGGTCACATGCTGGAGTTTTGTGTGGAGAATGAGCTCATAATTGCAAACATATCGTTCAAACAACCCAAGCATAGACTGTACACATGAACTTCTCCTGATGGGAAACAGACATCAGATTGACTACATTCTAATTAACAGAAGATGGAGAAGTGCTCCGCAATCTGCCAATACCCTGCCAGGCGCAGACTGTCGGACAGATCATGAACTACTTTTGGCAGAACTACGAGTCAAACTGAGAAAAGTGTAAAAAATATCAAAAACTCTGACAGGATATGACCTTCGAAGCATATTATTGAAGCAATATGCAATAAATAAATAAATAAAACGTTTTGCAGAGCAGGACTTGGTTGACAGAACATCAAATGAATTGTGGCAAGAAGTTGAAGACATTGTGAAAGAAGAGTCCAAAAACAACATCTCAAAAGCAGAAAGAAGAAGAGATTAAAACCCAAGGTGTACCAAGAGAGGACATTAAGCGGCTCAACGCCGACAACCAACGACAAGCTGGGAAAGACATAGGTGTATTTTAAAGAGGGATGTAAAGAGATAGGAGGTAACAGAGCTGTTAAAACAACATACTTTTGAAAAATCAGAGAGATCACAGGAAAGTTTAGGTCTATGATTGGGGTCATAAGAGTAGAACAGGAAAATATCTGATAGAAGATACAAGTGAAAGTAAGATGGAAGAACTACTCCGAAACTCTACACAAATGAGATAGCAATATGATGGCAACCTTCGAAGAAAGAACACGAGCAAGAACCAGTAGTGATATAATATGAGATACGTGGAGCCACGAATGAACTGGCAAATGGAAAAGCTCCAGGTGCTGATCAAATTCCAATTGACCTCTTTAAGGTAGTTTGGGAGGAGGCAATCAAAATTTTAACAGCTATCTGCACACAGATCTGGAGCAGGATTGTATGGCCTATAATGTGGAAGTGGTCAGTCTACATACCATTGCCAATGAAGGGGAATCCAAAAGAATGTTCAAATAACTGAATCATTGTCTTGATGTCACATGCCAGCAAGATATTACTAAACATCATTCAACACAGAATAGAAGAATTCATGAAGTGAGAAATCTTTTTCACAGCTGTGGATCCAACTTCCACATCCTCTGCAATCTCATTCTTCCCTTCAGGTCTTCAAGACAGCTGTTCATCATCACCTTAGGTTGTCCCCAATCCAAAACCATGATCTTTTCTACCCTTGTTAATCCCCGCCTCCCCCCAACCTCACTCCAATCCCTCCTCCTTACAAATTTCCAGTTTTCCCTCCGAAGAGTTTCCTTCTGCATCCACCTTGTCCACCCATGCATCCTCTCCTGCCTCCCCATTGTTTGTCCAAGTCTGCCTCGAGCTTGACCTTCAACTCTGCTGTTGTTCCCCACCCCTCTTTGCTGTTCCCTTTGCCCTCTTTGCACGTAAACTGCATTACCAACTGTGCCTCTCCACATAAGCTGCATCCTCAACCGTGCCTCTCCACGTAAGCTGCATCAGCAACCTTTCCTCTCCATGTAAACTGTCACAAAATGTTCCTCTCCACGTAAGCTGCATCACCAACTGTGCCTCTCCATGTAAGCTGCATCACAAACTTCCCCTCTCCATGTAAACTGTGTCGCCAACTGTGCCTCTCCATACAAAACTGCGTCGCCAACTGTTCCTCTCCATGTAAGCTGCATTACCAACTGTGCCTCTCCATGTAAACTGTCGCCATCCTTGCCTCTCCACATAAGCTGCGTCGCAAACTGTGCCTCTTTACGTAAGTTGCATCAGCAACCATGCCACTCCACATAAGCTGTCACCAACTGTTCCTCTCCATGTATGGTTTGTCATCAAATGTTCCTCTCCACATAATCTGCATTGCCAACTGTTCCTCTCCACGTAAACTGCATCAGCAACCGTGCCTCTCCACGTAAACTGCATAAGCAACCATTCCTCTCCATGTAAGCTGCATCAGCAACCATTCTTCTCCATGTAAGCTGTGTCACAAACTGTTCCTCTCCACATAAACTGCATCAGCAACCGTCCCTCTCCACGTAAGCTGCATCACCAACTGTTCCTCTCCACATCAGCTGCGTCACCAACTGTTCCTCTCCATGTAAACTGCGTCACCAACTGTGCCTCTCCGTGTAAACTGTCACCAACTGTGCCTCTCCATGTAAACTGTCGCCAACTGTCCCTCTCCATGTAAGCTGCATCACCAACTGTCCCTCTCAATGTCACTCCCTCTCTTTTTCTTTAAGACCTGTTAACTGAACCACACGTGGCTGCAGATCTGGCCCCATGTTTGCGGTGACGTTAACTGTAGACCTCTTCAATGCATATTCACCCCGTACATCAGCCCCTTCGGTCGGGCCAATGGCTGGCTATCTCAATGCAGTTTCGCCATTCTTGCACATTTCATGACTTGAACTGCAACGCTCTCGTGTATGCAATGTAAAGACATCTAAACAGGGGATAACAACATTAAAAACACACAGCCAGGGGTTTGAATCAGGGAGGACAAAACACTCAGGTAGGGTAAGCAAATATCTTACTGTACATATATCCATTGCACAAATTGTATTGTACATCACACTCATCTGAACAAATGCTAAGAAATAACTATCGTTCTTCAAAGCCGTTTATTTTAACCTCTAAAGATCATTCCCACAACAATAACAACCACCAAAGGTATGCTGATGATACCACTGTGTTGGCAGAAAGTCAAGAGGACTTGATGAAACTGCTTCAAACAGTGAAGAAGGAAAGGTAAAAAGGGCTGTCTTTATTTAAACCTAAAAAACGACTAAACTCTTGTGCACTGAAAAGATCTGTGTGTTCAGATTGTGAGACGATCACGTGGAAATAGTGTAAAGTTTCATCTTCCTGGGTTCTAAGATTGAGGAGAGTGCAAAATGTGGAGGAGAAATTAAGAGATGGTTAGCATTTGGGAGAACAGCAATGTCAGGATTGGCAAAGATGTGGCAAAACAAACCAAGAGGAGGCTGGTGAATGATCTGGTATTGCCAGTTTCAATGTATGGATGTGTCGTCATGGTCAATGAAAAAGAAAGAAAAGAAGAAGATTGACATTTTTGAAATGCAGTGTAAGAAACTAATGTTAAAAATCCCACGGACGACAAGAGGAACAAACTAATCAGAGCTTGAAAGAACGAGCCCATCATGTACATGAGAAGGGCCGATGCTAAAACAGAAACTGTCATACTTTTAGGCCGTGGGACGACCCTGTTTTCTTTCAGTTTCGTTCACTATCTCCGATGGACTACACAGATTTGACATTAAAAAAATGCATTAAAATATTTGAAAACCGAATATGGTTGTTCTTTTGGTCAAAAGTTGCACATTAGTGAGAAATTATCTAAAAACTGGAACATTTGGAGAGGGCGGAAGATATGTTGACATTCTCACGGTATTCGCGATTGGTCTAAAAATAACGTGAATACACTGATTCACCAATCATATGCGCTGATACAGAGTACGCATGGGGGGACAAATACGGCACGGACGAGGTGGTTATGTGTGTTCTGCTGGCGCGCACTATATAATTTGCGTGCCGAAACAGACGCAGACCGTAAGTTCAACATGGAGTGTTGTATGCACGTCTGTTCGTCGCCAAAATCCAATATTTCATCGTTTTCCTTGAGCTCCTCGATCAAATTTAGGCAGTGTGCGGAGGGATGGAAGAATATATGTGGCATTTACGTGAATAAAGCAACTGGAATCTGGTCAGCTTTAGAGCTGGAGACGAACCCGACCGAATCTGTCAGACAATCTGAGGTTACACTTTGGCTACCATCGAGAGAGCTACCAACGATTCACTGACGTCTCGAAGCTTGGTTTAGCGGAGAGAGGACATGCGTCTCGAGCTCAACAATCTACCAGTCAAGAAGAAGGTATGTACATGTATTGCCGGTTGCCTATAAACATTCTTTAGTGCTGCACCTCTAATCTATATAAAGGCAACGATGCGAAATAAAGCCAAGCTTTAACTTGGATGTGACATGAATCGTGTGGCTGGAGTCTAAACTTAATGTTATTAAAAAATATTATTGGCTCAAATTTACACTGGTCAACTCTTAAAAACGCTGAGCGAGCCAGACGAGCTACTGAAGGCATCCAGGCAGTGAACATTCTTACAAGCAATGTAAAGGTTCCTTAATCATGGGCCCAACTAGGAGGAGCGAGTCAATTTCATCTGCACTGCACGGAAGATGGCACTGCAGAATTTTTAGGAGAAACCAAAGTGTTTTTGACCCACGGCAGTGAATGTCACTCCTCCTCTCTCAGCGGTGGTCATTTTTCAGTTGATGAAGTGAATGAACTGGCATGCGATCATGAAGAAGCAGATACTCGTTTACTTCTCCATAGCAAATATGTAGCGACTCGGTCTGAAAATGTAGTGATCAAAAGTCCTCACACCGATGTTTTCATTATTGCCATTGCACTGTGTACTGATGTTTCAGATGAAAGTAATATCTACTTCGAGACAGGGCAGAAAGTTAAGAGGATAATACATGTCAACAAGGTTGCAGAGAAGCTGGGTCTGCATAATACAAGAGCACTACTTGGACTGCATGCCTTTACGAGGTGTGACAGTGTCAGTTCTTTCTATGGGAGAGGGAAGGTGAAAGCCTGGAAGGTCATGGAGGAAGAGAAGAGTGGTGATACCTTCATCGCTCTTGGAAGAGAAATAACACCCTCTAGAGAAGTTATGTTGCAGCTGGAGTCTTTTACATGTGCTCTGTACTCGCAAAAGGAATGTACCTCTGTAAATGAAGCTTGGTATAGGCTTTTCAAGCTACATACCAAGACCCTGGAATCAGGTATGCCCCCAAATCAAGACTCGCTTCATAAGCATGTGCAGAGAGCTAATTTCCAAGCTGTTATTTGGAGGAGGTCTCTGATAGGCAATATGGAATTTCCTTCACCTGCTGCTCATGGCTGGAAGGTTGAACATGACAATCTTGTCATAGACTGGATGGACCTGGCTCCAGCTCCAGAGGAGATCCTCGAGCTCACACATTGCAATTGCAAGAAAGCAAAGTGTGAGAACAGGCAGTGTTCTTGCGTAGCACACGGTTCGACTTGCACTGACCTCTGCAGTTGCATAAATTGTGTTAATCAGGTACATGACAGTGATGACGAAGATAATCCAAGTAACAGTGACGAAAAGGAGGAAATAAATCTGCAATAGACCTCATTAAATTCTGTACTGTTTGATTAGAACACACATTTGGTGCAGACATTTGTATCACTTGAAATATTTATTCTGATGCCACGCTTGAAATACTAATCAATACAAACAATTACATCTTATGTCATTGTATGACTGAACAAAAGAATTACAAGTTGGGCAATAGTCCAAGAGCATGTCATATTTGTCATAGATTTTAAGTATTTGATACATGTGAAGATAACATGACTATTGGGATGTGGCATTCGTACTGTTTATTTAAAGTTAAAGGATAAGTCCCAAGTTTTTTCTATCTTTTGTCCTCATAGAGATGTGTAGTCCACCATTCATTTTACCCCACATTATTTTTTTATAGAATTATCACACCTCCTGTAAACAATTTTGATCATCTTGTTGAAAGTAACACTGGAAGAGGCTGATGACAAAGGAGGACCAAAACATGCATAACTTGAGAGCAGGTTAAAGGGGCAAAATATGTGCACTATTCGACAGGTTTACTTCTTTTTGAGAATGTATTGTGATGGAAATCAAATTCCAGACAATTCAAATTACTGATGCTATGATGTCAGCATCCTTGGTCAAGAATATTTTTATTTCACAATTTAAAGTAATATTAAACATATTAATGACGTATGTTTCATCTAGTAATTGACCATTCTGGAAGCTGTATAGTTTCATTTTAGTAAGACAAGGCTTAGTAATGGTTTGGCCTTTTCTTTTAAATACTTTGGTATTCTGTGAAGTTAATAGGTGGATTTCCTGGTTATGGTTGTAGTGATATACAATATATGATAACAGTGCATCAAATTGCAGTTGTTAGGAGAGCAGAAGGGAAATTAACTCGCATACTTCGAAAAGTATATTGTAAATATTCACGCACCTGTAAATGATGCTTGTACATGAAACAGTACAAGGTCCTCAGAGAACTGAAAGAGCTAAATTAATTACCTTGGTACTGTGTATATAACAAAGCAGCTTTGTACTCTCTAAAGCAGTGGTCCCCAACCTTTTGATCCCACAGGCCGCATTCACTACTCCCAAGGATGTTGGGAGCCAGAAAAAATTGATGCATTTTATTGAGAAACATTTTCAGAGTCAATGAGAAAGTTGATGCATTTTTAATTTGAATTTTTTAATTAAATGTAATTAATTTTAAATTCTGCCACAAGATGCCGGAAGGTAAAATCAAATCGATTTGATTCCTCCCGGCGGTAAGCGGCAGTGGCCCGGCAGCGGCATTGTGCAAGGCTTTTCAGGTCACGGCGCTGGCCGGCAGTGGCATTGTGTAAACCCCTTTAAAATTGCTACATGGAAATGTGTTTTGATTGGAAAGTCCTCACGGGCCGCAGTATAGGGCTCCGCGGGCCGCAGGTTGGGGACCAATTATCTAAAGCTTGTGTGTGTTTCCATACATTATGTGGAGTATTGTCAGAATCGTGCAATAAACATTCAACAAACAGAAATTCACATTTCATTGCTATTGATCTGATTACTATGAAGAGAGTGGTTGAATTTGTATTTGTGCAAAAAAAAAATGTGGTATGTCAGTTGTTGGTGATGAAGTGAATGTCATGAAAGTAAATATAGCAGAAACAAATGCGATGGATACACCTTTTACTAGTATAGGATTGATGGGGCAGTGGCGTAGATTTGTTGTCACGAGTGGGGGGAATGATATTGATATTCAACTTGACTATCGATACCCACAACTAAAATCTTGCTCAGCGAAGGGGGGGAGGGGGGGTGGTAGTAGCCATATTTATCTTCCAACACAAATGTCCATATTTCATATGTACAGTTTCATACTATCGATAGCAACATTTGATATAATTTTAGTATCGATATAGCATCAAAAAGTGGGAGATAACTGGATTCAAAGGCCGGATCTCCGCCTGTGGGTGGGGGTGATGGTTAAAACAGGTGTATGAGATATGTGTGTGATTGCATGATCAATATATTTGAGTAAATGTTTGATGAAGTGTAAATTTGAAGACTTAATATTACACTGAGGTACATGTTTTGTAGGGAGCCAGAGGTCAGAATTAATTTGCTGGATAAGACCAAATTCGTTTCGAAATACTTGATATGTTTAGAAATAGTCTATCCCAATCACATGAAACAACATCTATTGACAATTTTTTTTTTTTACATTGTCAATGATTTCAGTGCACGCATGTGTGTCGTGTCTCACCAAACGCTGCGAGTTTGTACATAGTGCTGTCACTGTTTCTGGCACAGTAAGTCTGTCGTTTGTTCGTAGATTTCTCCATAATGTGAAACTTTTGTCAAAAAGAACAATTTGATTGTTATAATACGGATTTTTAGCATAATTTTGAACTGTGTATCTCATAGTCCCTCGGACCTCGTGAATGAAACTCGAAAACTAAGCAGTTTTCGAGCGCTCGTCCCACGGCCTATTTGGACACATCATGTGTGTAGAGATTGAATGTCTGGAGAAATCAAACATGCTGGATATGGTTGAGGGAAGACGAGGTAGAGGTAGACCTTGTATGTGCTGTGTGGATGGGATAAAGGCTGCAACCAAGCCGTTTCTACCAGAACTTTGGAAACAGTGCAGGATGGATGGGGATGTTTGCGGAAATCTCATCATGAACGTCACCAGACGTCAGACACGACTTGACGGAACAAGATAACTGTTATATATCAATGTAGCAAAATAATGACATCGCTGGATCATCCCACCATTTGATCCATAGCAGTTATTTCAGTAATGTGGAAATTGTTGTGTCTGGAACTGTGCAACCAGATTGCTATTTGAATGTAAAAAGTGTATTTTGACCAATAACACAACCCAATGCAATCAGAAGTATGTATAACCAACACCAGTGATTGGAGAAGCAATGACCAATGACAATTCAGATATCAAAATAGAGTAATAAGATGCATGTTAATCGGTTTCAGTGGGTTCATGTAACTTTACAGCATTACAAAGAGCTTGTGAGTGTTCGAAAATAAACACATCTCTAATAAACCAGATATTGATGTACGTGATGAGCCGATCAGATACTTTCAAGAGCTGCGATAATCATGAGCACCGTGACTTCGGTGATTGACAGGAGAACAGTCCATCCAATTTACTAAAACTGTATCTCCAATTTGACCATCAGCGATTACATTCGCCTTGGTCTGGAACTAAATTGGTCAAATCGGAATTTATTATGACTTAAAATTTTTTTTTTAATATGAAAAACTTCCAATTGTTTCATCGACTTGCCTGGACATGAAAACATACCTGTTGTACCAGATGTGTAGATAAAGAATAAATGTGAAGACAGTGATATCCCTTTCCTCAGCTGAGCGGGCAAAGGTTCATCGCTTTCTGTCTCGTAGCTTCCCAGCTCTTTCGCTCCAGGCAATGTGGAAGGTCCACCCATTACCCAGATAGTTACTCCAGTCGCACACAACTCAGGCATAGCTTCCACCAACACCGCCTGCTGGCCTGAGGCATAGCCCAGCACCCGCCAGGTGTTCTTGAACATGCAGTTGTGGACAATACGATGGAAAATCGACAGTATTGCAGCAATGAGTAAAGAGGAAGGTTGGACACATGGTAGAGGACAAAGGTGGCGAGGGTCCATGGATGGGAAGAGAGGGTGGGAGAGAGGAGGGGGGGTGGGATGGCAGGGGAATTTTCAATTCCGTTTAATGCTTTAAGGGAGATAAGGATGGGATATGGGTCTAAAGTAGAGAAGGTAAAGGAAATGTTAAGAGAGAGGTGGGTGAAGGTAGAAGATGAAGGTCAAAAACTGTAAAGCAGTTGAAGACAGAGGGAAATAAGGAAGAATTATAAAGTTGCATTTGTGGAAAAGGGAGGGAGGGGTGGGAGGCGGGGCAAGAGCCATAAGTATCTATACTATAAAAGTGAATTTGTATATACATTTGTTTGTTTATTTATTTGTCGATTTGTTTATACATTTTTGTATATGCTTCAAAAACTAAAAAAAAAAACTGCTGAACCAAATCCAACCAAATTTTTCATGTTGCCTAACGGTGCTTCAAGTATGGTTTCTGTCTGGGTAGCATATCTGGGAGAGGGGGTTCAAAGAAAGACCTCAATTCTCTCGAAGTAAATGTATATTGTATGGTGCCACCCGGTGGTATCCGGTACTACAAATTATCTTCTTATATATAAAAAAAAGTTTATACATCTTAGCGATATGCATTACAGTGATGTTGAAATCTGAGTGAGAAAAATTAGAAATTTTCAAAATATTTCATTTCACTCATTTTAAGCAGAATCCAACAATGACCTTCACAGGGTGGAACTGATTTTTTTTCTACCGCCATATATAAGCAGCAATGTTGGGTGATGAAGATGGCTGCCAGGAAGACCTAGAGGTACACACACTCGGATCTAAACTATCTAGCCTGGATTCGAATCTCGGCCCAGCTATAAACTGTCATCTCGGGCTTTCATAGGCAGGGTGTGTGTCGTCATTAAACGGGAATCCCATCTGCTGGCATTAGTTGGTGGATGTTAAAGATCCCACGGGATCCTTTGCGAAGAGTAGGTGAGCTATTGCCAACATCAGGCTTGGCCAGATGGTTTGTGAAAGACTTGAGGCAAATTTCCCTTGGCCAACCCCGTAAGAAGGTGGGAATAATTGTCTGAGAAGAAGAACAAGAAGAATAAGAGGAAGAAGAAGAAGAAAAAAGTTTGCTGACTTCCAAGCAGATGGATGATGTCCTTGGGCAAATGATGGGGTGAATCGAGCAGAATGTGGGTGAAGTTCAACGTGCCATCTTTTGATTAAATCCATCAGCAAAGCGACAGGTAAAAATGCCCCAAGTTGCATATAAAAAGACTACTTTGCCCATAAGTCTCACTATAGGTTATTAAAGCGATCACGTGGTGAGGTTATCAGTAATAATTAGTAAAAGCACACGTATGTAACATCAAAAAGTGGTGTTTCACGGTGATTCAACAGAAACAATATATTTCCGACGACATGCAGACCGTGATAAAAAAAAAAATTGAGAACTCGAAATAACTCCCACACTCTAAAGACTACATGAGTTAGGAACCTCATATTTTACGTAAACGTAGCCTCATGTTACAGAACGATGCGACATGATCCACACAATTGATTACCTTAATTGAAGTGCTGAAATGGTCCATCGGCATGTTGCAGCATGAATTCATTCTTCGCAGCATGCTCTCTGACACAGAGTGGAGCATTTCTTGGGGAATATTGGTGATTGTGTCACTGATTATTGCTTTTATTTCAATTCACCAAGAGTGTGTGAATTTGTAGCGTACACTCTCAAATTCAAATATCCCCACAAAAAGAAATCTGGCGATGTAAGATCTGGGGATCGAGGTGGCCATAATGACTTGGGCACGACGCACATGGTCACCAAAGAGTAGTGAAGTGTGACTCATGGCACCATCTTGCTGAAACTATCTTTGGTTGATTTCATCTTCTATAAGGTGCCCAAGAAACTTATGGATTATGTTGATGTGACATCCTGAGTTTACTCTTTCTGAGATGAAAATTGCCCCAATAATTAATTGCCAACTTACAGCACACAAAACACCAATTTTCACGGAATTCAATGGCCTTTCATGCATTGCATAAGGTTGTTCACTTAGACATCGATGAGCGTTTTGTGATTTTATATACACAGAAAGATTAAACCATGCTTCGTCTGTAAAAATCCCAACATCCAAAACAGTCTTGTTCTCTTACCATCCTTTGGAGTCACTCACAGTAGGTGACATGGTTCTCTTTATCTGGCTCCAGAAACTGATGTGCTGCAAGAGTTTTGTAGGGATAAAGTTTTAGTGTCTTGACCACCTTCCCTGCACTGGAATATGAACAGTGAGCTTGTTGTGCTAAACGTCTGAGATGTATTTGGGCTTGCTTCCATTCTTTCCCACATTTCATCCACTTCTCTCTGGTGTGACAGCACTTGGCTGGCACATGTGCTTTTTAACTTTCACACAGCCTGTTTCTCTGAACTGCTTTACCAGTTTCCATATCACTGATTTGGAAGGTTTCCTACGACCACAAAAGTGACTTTTAAATGCAATTTGACATTCCCTGAAGGATGCATTCTTGATGTAATGTTCGATGAGAAACACGTTCTTCCACAGTGAGCACAATGGCATGACTGAATGAAAACCGTTAAACGTCACTGTCGGGTCACATGATAAATCACGTGATACCTGATATTGATAACTCTCAGAATCATGTCACGCCTTTCTGTAACATTAGGCTACATTTACGCAAACTATTAGGTTCCTAACAGATATAGTTTTTAGTGTATGGGAATTACTTAGAGTTCTCGAATTAAAAAAAGAAGAAAAAAAAAACAAACAAACAAGAAATATGTCATGCATAGCACAATACTTGTGAAATCCATAAAACAAATTTGACATCAAAAATAATTGGTGGTTGAATTCCATGACCACAAATGCAAATCCTCTTAAAATTTCAAGTCACTTGAATTAAAATTGAACAAATTTATAAATTCGACCTATGTTGACCTCAAAAATAATTGGTGGTTGAATTCAATGACCAAATATGCAAATCCTCTTCAAATTTAAAGTCAATCGGATGGAAATTGACAATTTTATAAATTCGATCTATGTTAACCTTTTGGCCTATGTTGACCTCAAAAATAATTGGTGGTTGAATTCAGCAACCTGAAATATAAATCCTCTTCAAATTTCAAGTCAATTGGATGAAAATTGAGTATTTTAGAAATCTCACCTAAGTTGTTGACCTTTGGCCTTTGTTGACCTTTAAAATAATTGGTAGTCAAATCCAGTGACCAAATATGCAAATCCTCTTCAAATTTCAAGTCAATCGGATGGAAATTGACAATTTTATAAATTCGACCTATGTTAACCTTTTGGCCGATGTTGACCTCAAAAACAATTGGTGGTTGAATTCAATGACCTGAAATATAAATCCACTTCAAATTTCAATTCAATCGGATGAAAATTGAACAATTTTAGAAATATGATATTTTAGAAAAATATGATAGAAATATTAGGTCAATATATGTTGACCTTTTGGCCTCATAAACAATTGGTTTCTTGCCAATGACAAACTGCACCACATGGTGAAGTTTCATGAAGATCGGTTTAAAATTGTGACCCGTCGTATTATCGCCCTGTGTTTTCACTTTATCAACTCATCAGATTCCACAAGGCTGGTGTTGGCTTCATGGTCAAGGTGGCTGACTTAAGATATTAGGGTCTTGAGTTTGAGCCCTGTAAACCGTTGAATTAACACCAGGTGGGTTTGACTCAGCCAGTCATCTTTCCAAGGACAGCGAAATGAGTACCAGTGTACTGGTAATAGAGGGCACCGAATCAGTGGGACGAGTGGCCCCAGAAAATGATGCAACCAGCAGCTATAGCCACAATCAAATTTGTAAAATTCTCAAATTTCATCCGATAGACTTGAACTTTTAATGGCATTTGCATATCAGGTCAATGAATTCAACGAACAAGTATTTTTGAGGTCAACAAGTGAAAAGGTTAACATCGGCCAAATTTATAAAATTGTTCAATTTTCATTCGATCGACTTGAAATTTGACGAGGATTTGCATTTGTGGTCATTGAATTCAACCACCAATTATTTTAAAGGTCAACATAGGCCAAAAGGTTAACATAGGCTGAATTTCTAAAATTGTTCAATTTTCATCCGATTGAATTAAAATTTGAAGAGGAATTGCATATTTGGTCACTGGGTTCAACCACCAATTATTTTAAAGGTCAACATAGGCCAAAGGACAACTTAGGTGAGATTTCTAAAACACTCAATTTTCATCCAATTGACTTGAAATTTGAAGGAGATTTGCATATTTGGTCATTGGATTCAACCACCAATTATTTTTGAGGTCAACGTAGGCCAAAAGCTTAATATAGTCCAAATTTATAAAATTGTTCAATTTTCATCCGATTGACTTGAAATTTGAAGAGGATTTGCATTTGTGGTCATTGAATTCAACCACTAATTATTTTAAAGGTCAGCATCGGCCAAAAGGTTAACATAGGCCGAATTTCAAAAATTGTTCGATTTTCATCCGATTGACTTGAAATTTGAAGAGGATTTATATTTCAGGTCAATGAATTCAACGAACAAGTATTTTTTTTAAAGGACAAATTTGTTTTAGGGATTTTGCAAGTATCGTGCTCTGCACGACGTCTTCCTTGTTTATTTATCAATTGATTGATACCACACAAACAACTCCTTTTTAGGAGGAAAGGTGCGGTTGTGGTTGGTTGTGTGGTTGGAGAATGATGTTCGAGCCTCACCGGCGCTTACGATCAGGGTTCTGGCACCGCTGCAGCGAAAGCAATGTAAGAGGGAATAAGCTCGGAGGTTGTAGTTGAGAAACGCCGTGGGACAGCCGAGCTTAGCCATGGCGAGCATAAGCAGCACGAACAGGGGTTCGTTCCCCACGAGCATGGCCACGACGTCCCCCCGGGAGAGTGACCCGCGGGCACGAAGCGCCCGAGCCAATTGCCAGCTGCTCCGCTCGGCGCCGCCGTACGACAGCACGGAGTCTTCAAAGCGCACGAAGTCCTTGGTCGGGAGGCGTCGTGCGCGCTGCGCAAACACGTCGAGCAAGTTGCCTTGGGGGCGCCGCAGGTAGCACAACAGGTAAATGGTGCTGAGGTTCAAGAACCGCCATATGGAGCGCAGGTCGTCCACAAACCCCGAGTCCAACAGGTAGGCGAAAGCGACGACGAGCGCGAGCAGCGAGCCGGTGAAGAGCAGCAGCGAGCCGGTGATCGAGGACAAGAGCAGCACGACCAGGATCGCCGCGAACGCCGCTGCTCGTGAGCTTGGAAACATCTTCGGTCCGATCGTCGGGGGGGAGATCAGTAAACTTTTTCTTTTTCCTGCAATGGCCCGATCACGTCGGTTTGCTCCTGTAATCCCAACACCGAACGATTAGTCATTAATCAGTTGTGAAAACTATCCCACCAACCTCACGCTGCTCTCCCTCCTCCCTCTCTCGAAAGTTTTTCTCAAAACTTTTTCGCGCTCCACCCACTGTCAGCGTCTTCCCATTGGCTGACACTTCAAAGTGGGCGGTGATTAGATATTGTCGACTGAAAAGTACCTGTCCTACCTTTGCTGTATTTATTACATATATCAGAAGGCTAAACGAGAGGATAATTGTCATT
Source organism: Eptatretus burgeri (assembly GCF_056783735.1). NCBI lineage: Eukaryota > Metazoa > Chordata > Myxini > Myxiniformes > Myxinidae > Eptatretus > Eptatretus burgeri. The sequence goes on along the minus strand of NC_140963.1, from coordinate 117,691,748 downwards.
GAGCTGTTAAATCCACTACTACCGGGGAAATGGACATATTCGGTTAAAAATGGACGCTCCCCCTTCTGAGCCCCCATCCTCTACTTTACCCTCCCCTTATCCCTTATCCCCCCCATCCCTCCCACGCTCCACACAGTACATACCGTTTTCCTCCCGACTTGTTGTTAGGAGGAGAAAGATGTCATCCTTCGACCCATAAATCTCAGTGTATGTGTAAACTGCAGCTGTAGTCGATCAGTTGATTACAACCCAGATGTGAGGACCGGGATGATCACAGAACGACAACGACTTTCCCGTACCCTGATGTCATCGGTCCTTTTGTTTTGTTTGCAGCAAAAATCTGTGCGGTCATCTCATTGGCTGAGAGCGGGACTGTGCCGCCGATGCTTCGGCAGGAGTTTTGTAATTTGTTCAGGGTGCCGGCGATAGCTCACCTGCACTTCATGAGGGGCACTATGGGATCGAAAACGTCCATCGACGAATAATGGCAGATGGATGTCCAGTTTAACGTCCACCCGAGGGACGGCGCACACATTGTTGAATCACCCTGCCGGTGAAACACAAGGATGACAGTTTATAGCTGGGTCGGGATTCAAACCCAGGCTGGACAGCTTAGAGGCGAGTATGCTTATTATCTTGGCCGTGATGTGTGTTGTGTGTTGTGTGTTGTGTGTTGTGTGTTGTGTGTTGTGTGTTGTGTGTTGTGTGTTGTGTGTTGTGTGTTGTGTGTTGTGTGTTGTGTGTTGTGTGTGTATGATGTGTGTGTGGTGTGTGTGGTGTGTGTGTGATTTGTGTGTGTGTGTGGAGTGAGTGTGATGTGTGTGTGTGGTGTGTTTGTATGATGTGTGTGTGTGTGATGTGTGTGTGATGTGTGTGTGATGTGTGGTGTGTGTGTGGTGTGTTTGTATGATGTGTGTGTGTGTGATGTGTGTGTGATGTGTGGTGTGTGTGTGTATGATGTGTGTGTATGATGTGTGTGTGTGTGTGTGGTGTGTGTGATCTGTGTGTATGATGTGCGTGTGATGTGTGCGTGTGATGTGTGCGTGTGATGTGTGCGTGTGATGTGTGCGTGTGATGTGTGCGTGTGATGTGTGCGTGTGATGTGTGCGTGTGATGTGTGCGTGTGATGTGTGCGTGTGATGTGTGCGTGATGTGTAATGTGTGAGGTGTGTGTATGATGTGTGATATGTGTATGATGTGTGTGTGTGTGTGTTGTGTGATGTGTTTTTTTTCTTCTGTATCCATCTTGTCCACCCTGTGTGTCCTATCCTAACCCTCATTCTTCCCCACATCCCTCATTTGTCCAAATCTCCCTGTGTTTTTTCCCTCACCCCTCCTGTTGGTATGTTCCCCCCTCTCTTTCAACTGTTCCTTTTCTTCTGTTATGTCTTGATCCATTATATGTGGTTTAGCTC
>NC_140963.1:117672833-117685333 GCF_056783735.1 Eptatretus burgeri | reverse complement strand
AAACATCGCATCAGTGGTGCTCTTTCCTGGCATAAACCCATATTGCTGCTCACAGATCATCACCTCTCCTCTCAACCGAGCTTCCACTACTCTTTCCCACAACTTCATGGTGTGGCTTAACAACTTTATCCCTCTGTAATTTCCACAGCTCTGCACATCACCCTTATTCTTGAAAATCGGAACCAGTACACTTAATCTCCACTCTTCCGGCATCCTCTCACTTTCCAAGACTTTATTAAACAATCTGGTTAACAACCCCACTGCCATCTCTCCTAAGCACTTCCATGCCTCCACTGGTATACCATCTGGGCCAACCGCCTTTCCACTTTTCATCTTCTTCATAGCAGTCCTCACTTCATCCTTACTGATCCACCCCACTTCCAGATTCACTATCTCCACCTCTTCCAACCTTCTCTCTCTCTCTCATTTTCTTCATTCATCAGCTCCTCAAAGTACTCCATCCACCTTCTCAACACACTCTCCTCGCTCGTCAGCACATTCCCATTTGCGTCCTTTATCACCCGAACCTGCAGCACATCCTTCCCAGCTCGGTCCCTCTGTCTTGCCAATCGGTATAAATCCTTTTCCCCTTCTTTTGTATCCAACTTCTTATACAGCTCGTCATATGCCTTTTCCTTGGCCTTTGCCACCTCTCTTTTTGCTTTTCGACGCCACTCCTTGTACTCCTGTCAACTTTCTTCATCTCTCTGACTATCCCACTTCTTTTTCGCCATCCCCTTCTTCCTTATACTTTCCTGCACTTCCTCATTCCACCACCAAGTCTCCTTATCTTCCTTCCTCTGTCCAGATGTCACACCAAGTACCTTCCTTGCTATCTCCCTCCCAACTTCTGCTGTCGTTGCCCAATCATCCCACCCATCTTTCCCACCATCCAACGCCTGTCTCACCTCCTCCCTAAATTTCACGCAACAGTCTTCCTCCTTCAGCTTCCACCATCTGGTTCTTGGTTCAGCCCTCACTCTCTTCCTCAACCTCACTTCTAAAGTCATCCTACAGACCACCAATTGATGCTGTCGAGCTACACTCTCCCCTGCCACAACCTTACAGTCACTAATCTCTTTCAGGTTGCATCTCCTACTTAAGATGTAATCCACCTGTGTGCACTTTCCTCCACTCTTGAATGTCACCCTGTGTTCCTCCTTCTTCTTGAAATACGTGTTTACCACTGCCATTTCCATTCTTTTTGCAAACTCTACCACCATTTGCCCTTCCACGTTTCTCTTGTTGAGACCGTACCTCCCCATCACCTCCTCATCCTCTTTATTCCCTTCCCCAACATGTCCATTGAAATCTGCTCCAATCACCACTCTTTCATCCTTGGATACACTCTCCACCACTTCATCTAACTCACTCCAGAAATCTTCTTTATATTCCATCTCACACCCCATATGTGGGGCATATGCACTGATGACATTCATCATCACCCCTTCAATTTCCAACTTCACACTCATTACTCGGTCAGACACCCTCCTCACCTCCAATACCCTCTTGACATGATCTTCCTTCAGGATTATCCCGACACCATTTCTCCTCCCATCCACACCATGGTAGAACAGTTTGAAACCACCTCCAATGCTCCTCGCCTTACTCCCCATCCACTTGGTCTCTTGTACACACAGTATGTCCACCTTTCTTCTCTCCATCATATCAACCAACTCTCGCCCTTTGCCAGTCATCGTCCCAACATTCAGAGTTCCAACTCTCACCTCCACACTTCTACCCTTCCCCCTCTCCCACTGCCTCCGGACTCGCCTTCCCCGTCTCCTTCTCCTCCTTCGCCCAGCAGTGGCACAATTTCCACTGGTACCCTGCTGACCACCGGTACCGGTGGCGGTCGTTGGTAACCCGGGCCTCGACCGATCCGGTATGGAAATTCGTTTTGTTGTCCGCATAATGATTTGGCATAGGTTTTTACGCCGGATGCCCTTCCTGACGCAACCCTGGTCGCCTCTTACGACACACAGGGATATGGTACACCTATTCTAACCGGGGCATACACCGGGCCCAGTACAACTGGTGCTCATTTCGCCGACCTCGGAAGGATGGCAGGCTGAGTCGACCCCCTGGTGTTTTCGACTTGGTTATATATATATATATATAGATATATATATATATATATATATATAGATATATATATATATATATATAGATATATATATGTATATATAGGTATATATATATATATAGATATATATATATATATAGGTATATATAGGTATATATAGGTATATATATAGGTAGGTATATATATATAGATATATAGATATATATAGATATAGATATAGATATAGATATAGATATAGATATATATATAGATATAGATATATATAGATATATATATATATATATATATATAGATATATATATATATATATATATATATATATATATATATATATATATATATATATATATATATATATATATATATATATATATATATATATATATATAGATATATATATATATAGATATATATATATATATATATATATATATATATATATATATATATATATAGATATATATATATATATATATATATATAGATATATATATATAGATATATATATATATATATATATATATATATATATATATATAGATATATATATATATGTAGATATATATATATATATATATATATATATATATATATATATGTAGATATATATATATATATATATATATATATATATATGTAGATATATATATATATATATATATATATATGTAGATATATATATATATATATATATATGTAGATATATATATATATATATATATATATATATATATATATATATATATATATATATATACATACACATACATACATACATATATTAATTCAGTGTCCCAACGGGGCTTGAACTCAGGACCTCTTGGGTCCCAAGCCACTGCCCTTACCACTGCGCCAACACCAGGCTCATATACATATACATATATATACATATATATATATATACATATATATATATATATATATATATATATATATATATATATATATGTCAAATTTGTAACACTACCCCCTCCCCTTTTAAAGACTCGTCCCGAGTCATCAAATTTTCGTGTGACCAGCATGTGTAAGTTTTCCCCAAGTACGTTCTACCTTCGGATCCCTGAGTGGGACATTTCTTTATTCGTGTCCCAAAAATAAATAACCTAATGCGCTGCGTAACTAACTAAACAAACTCTCACAGACTCATTCGGACAACTTTACTGAAATTTCCGGCGCTAAAACAAACATGCAGGTGAGGTTCCACATATTTACAATTTTCATTTGACTTATCCATTACTTAACCATGGCCCAGGACTTGTGATCTGTGAAAGGGGAGAAGGTTCCCCGGACCCGGAGAAGGTTCCCCGTATCTATATGTACAAGAACACTCTTCGCCATGTTCCCCGTCCCATCCCCATCCCATCCCCATCCCTCTCCCTTCCACAGTTCACCTAATGTGTCTGTTCCCCACTGTTTTGTCCCTTCCACTCCCACCCCTCATCTCATGCCCCCTTGCTGTGAGTTGTGTGTTAACTCTCATATGAGCCTCGACAAGGTATACAAAAAAAAAAAAGGTAAGTCGTTTCGAAGTCCATTGATGCAGGGGAATGGATGGAGATGGTCGCAAAACACAAATGAGCGTGATAGATGCACGAGCTGCCTGCAGGGCAGTCCTTGCAAAACTGGATGTTCTTGGCGCACATGGTGATGGATGGACACAGGGGCAAACGCAAACAAGGGCTCGCAGGCATGGGGTCATGGCAGAGGCAGGCAAACTAGGCATGGCAAGGCAAGCCCATGCAGAACAGGCGGTTGCAGCACAACAGGCCGGCAGGTGAAGCTGGCCGGCCTCTGGTGTGGTTCCATCAGGTCCAGAGGGAGTGCGGTGGTGCCGGCCGCTCTGAAGGCGGGCTCGGACCTCGCCTACTGTCTCCCACCACTCTATCGCCTTTGCCTGTCTCTTCACATACCCACTCCCTTAATTTGCCACAAAACAACAAAATTTCGCCCCTCTTTATTTTTATTTCCCCTTTATAATCGGCTCCCTAACCCCCTTTATCTTCATTGTCCAGCTAGCCTATCATGTCCACCTAGCCTAATCCCAACCCCTAAAATCCCTTTTAAAGGGGAATAGGGAGAAATTAGAGTCCTGTCTCGAGGCCCAACAAAGCCTCAGAATGGCATCCTCAGAGTTCAGCAATCTACCAAGGTGAGTCCAGCGGCCTACAATGAGCGAAGGGATGGATGGAGCGAAGGGGTACATCTCCTAACTACCCTAACATTTATTACACCTGAAACTACCCCGGGCTTTCCAAGAACGCCTCAAACTTTTAAACTATCGGTTCTAAAAACCATGATTCCCGTCGCCTGTGTTGGTGTCCATTATAAATTTGGGCCTTGCCCTCAAATTTTCATTCGTGCCCTCGCACAATTTCCTGGCTGGGCAGCATGGCTCAACTGGCAGGAACTCCTCCTCTGCCGAACTCTAACATGGCAACCCCAGGCCCGCAGGCTGCCTCCGAGCCGAGCTGCTCCCTATAAATGCGGGGGGGGGGGGGTTGCCCTCTCTGGAATTGCCCCCCTCCGATGCCCACGTGGCGTGTTGATGCCCCGGGTCCCTTTCCGAGGGTCGTCCGTGCCCACTACACTGCCCCCGTGGCATTCTGGCGCTACGGGTCCTGTTTCCGACGGGTCGCCCGTGCCCACGACACTATCCCGGCCCTTCTTGGGCCCTTGGCCTACTCTGGCCGACTAGTCCGGTTACCCACGAAGCGATACTTACCCCGGGGTACCCACGAAGCGATACTCACCTTTCCACAGCCACGTTCCCAGCCGGTCCATGAACTCTTGCACCCCTCCAACGGGTTTCGTGCCTTCTCTCGGCACCAACAAAACGACCTCCTGTTAGTAAATTAAACTACCCACGAACTAACATTAAACTAACCCCGTAGTCACTTGGGTGGGAATCACTCCTCCCCCCAATCAGTCATCGCACCATGCATTCCACATTCGCTCCACTCGCACACTTGGGCCCACTGTCCCACACTCATTCCTCACACACTTTCCATTTCACAACTCACACCAACTCTATACTGCCATCCTTCTAACTAAATCCCCTGACTAACTCGTGCTCCCTCGTCATCCCTTAAAACTCATGCACGTTCCATTTAGTCTACGTAGCTGAGCTGCATCTCCACTACACATTTCCCGTCTATCCGTGTCTCCGAAAATCCAAAAATTCCCATTTCCAAAATCTGAACTGAAATCCCTCTAATTAATCCATTCCACAGGCTCCATGAGGCCTTGTCCCTGCCCCATGAAGCCGGCCTATCACTAACCCTTCCCCCTAACTCGTTCCATTGTTGTGCCTGGGACAGGGGGTCTTCCACCCCTTGCCCAGGGAATCCTGTTCACCCGAAGCGAGGCTTGTTTTTTTTTTTTTCATGGCTACACCAGGGCGGTAACTCGCAACCTGCGCTCTTTCTCCGTTACGTCATGGCAGCTGCTCGCGCTTCGCTCACCTTGTCCCTCCTCGGACGGTACCATCCGGCAGGGATTTTCCTTCTGCCGGATTCCAACCATGCAGCCACGACGTCACCCTGCGCATTAAAAGCAAGCCCCGCATTTCGAGGGGTTCCCCACGTGAACACATTTGCTCTGCTCGTCGGAGCTTTACACACACGCTCGCGTGGAGAACCCATCCGGTCCAAATCCATATCCCAGCCTACCTTCTGTCCGTCTGCGGGGTCGGCTCGAATCCACCGTGGCGCTTCTGGACTGGGCTTCACTCCCGCAGGCGCGCACGTGGCGGCCTCGTGCGTAGCACAGCACGGACCCCGAGCGCGCTGCTGTGCAAACCCGGCACGGTCCCCAAAACAGCTACGGCCGCTACTCAGCCTTTGTCCACCGTCAGACACCGTCGTTGTCGTCACACTCTCGCGCACAAACTCCCACGTGCCACGACGCTCACACACCTCGACATGACATTCACACCGAGACATGCGGTTGCATGTTCGCCAATGCCAACCGCCATCTCTCTCACACATGCAGTTCCTCTCACACACAGCCGTTCATTCACGCATGCCATTTCCCTCGCACACGTGATTCCACTCACACACGGTGCTTCATCCACACACGGTGCTTCATCCACACACGGTGTGCTGGAAAGCACACATTTCGGCACACTCGCAACCACGCACACCATATTACTCACACGCGGTCTCTTTCACATACAACCTTTCACCCACGCCATGCGCACGTTTCAGCACACATTTCGCCACACTCGTAACCACACATACTGGGACGACCACGCTGGGGATTTGCACTACCTCAAGCGCTCCCGGGGTCTCCATACCCCCCAAGCTCCGCGTGCACCCATTCACAGCACTCGTCCCCTCTACCTCGCAAGGCTCGACCGGACTCACCTCGTCGCGATCTTCCTCAAGGGGTCACAGTCCCTCCCCTCGTTCCTGAAGGAGGCTATCCTGCTGCTTGCATCGGGTCCCATCGCATTCCTCAAGCTCAACCCCATTGTCCTCCACTACCTCCATGTGTGTGTGTGTTCATCCTTATCGTGTAGTTTATCCGCCACTGTTTCTATCTCCCGCGTCTCTGTTATTTCTATTTCCTTCGTTATCTTTATTATGTTCCTCGTTTCTATGTGTCTCGCCATACACGTCTTAGTCACCCCATTTAATTTTTCCCTCTCTGTCACCGTCACTTTCTCAGTCACCTCCACGAGTCTCGCCCAACATGTCTCCCTTATTATTGTGCCCTCGCCCATCTCCATTGCGGGATCGACACAATCCACACTCCGCCCCAGCTCGTTCGCTCCAACACGTGGTGCCGCCGTGATTCCTCTTATGCCCGTCCCTATTGCCTTTAATTCCCCCTTTGTTTCCTGCTGGAGATTCAATCGCATGCTCTGCATTTCACCCCTCAGTGTCTGCATATTTGCATCCATTTTGTTTTCCATTCCATCCATTTTGTTTTCCATTCCATCCATTTTGCCGTTCATGGCTTGTATATCGCCCCTCATCGCTTGCATCATCAATTCCCCCAACCGGTTGACCTCACTGCCCACCTGGCTCGGCTCGTCTTGGCTGAACATTTTGCGTGCTGGGAATAAAATTTATAACGCTCGTAATTTGGGGACACGGGGGGGGATTGCTCCGTATACCCCTGATCCGACTCCGTGAATTTTGCAATGGAGGCGGAGGGGGCCGAATCGCACTCCTGAACACCAAATGTTACGGTGCCGGTGCGTCGGCCGCCAACCGACCGCTCTGGACGGAGCGACAAGTTGAGTTGGCCCGACCGAACGCCCGGAATATAGATCGCCGCCCGGATAAGTCCGAGTCGACGGGTCCTTGCAAAAGAACCGAAATACGCCAATGGGCAGATCACGTGGGGTAGGGTCGATTGCCAATCTTCAATGTACCTAAATACCCATGTGATCCAACTACCGGGGTATTCCACCCTCGACGGAACTCGTACGAAACAAACAACCGAGGCGAGCCTGTCCCGTGCGCGATTCTGAGCGGCTTAATTGCCAAGAACCGTCGGTCCAAATGTCCCCCTTTTACGGCAAACCAACGGCTTTCTAACTCCCAACACGAAATGTTCAGTCAATGAAAGAATCGACGCGACGAGCTGAAAACATTTAATAATTGGGGTATTTATAAATAATAATGGGGAACGAGGGAAGCACGTAAGAGCAGAACTATTCCCACTATACGAAATGCAATGCAAAGATTTACAGCACACAAAGCACTTAACAATTTCCTACTTATTAGACGGGCACACGGACACACATTCGCACACACACATACACCCAAGTAATGGAGGCTGAGGCCTTTCATAACGAGCTCCAGCTCGGAGGACAGGTGAGCTGAAACCCAGAGCCTATCTGGAACCTCTCCACCTCGTGTGGTATTCAAGTTGTTCGGACCCAGGCTCCAGCGAGAGAGAGCTGGACCCAATCGCCGCGATCCTTCCCGAGCTCCCGCGAATCCTCTCGCGCTTTTCAACACGTGCTGGTGAGACGAGGCGCCGATCCTTCCCGTCGATACGTCGCTTCCCTGAGGAACCACCTCCAAAAAGAGGTCGATGAGTCACACCAAGCCAGGAACCAAACGGAGAACAAAGAGCTCCACGAACCAAGAAGAATAAGAAGCCACCATTCGCAGCTCGAGCCGAGCAACCGGCTCAACTCTCTCCCAAACAAAACAGCTCTCCAAAAAGCCTACTGAGCCAAGCAGGACCCGAAGCTCTGCTGAAGAATTCCTCTCCAGAAGCAAAAAAAAAGCTTTCGAAGGCCTCAACCCGAACCCAAGCCAAACAGGACCCGTAGGTCTGCTGAACTACGCAGCCCTCCACCCTCAACGAACACGAACAAAGAAAGGATCTCCTCTTATCCCTCTCCGCCCCCTTCCCCTGCACCCGGCGTGACTCATGCCCTCGTGATCCATCCCCCGCTCAACCACGGGTGGGAGGGAGTTGTTGACGTCATGAATCATGGGACGGAAGGGCTCTTCTTACTCTTCGCAGAACAGGGGGAGGGACGTCCCCATTGTGTTGGGATCGCTCTTTAACTATTAAACCGATCCGCAGCGCATCTTAATCGATTTCTAAACATTCAAACAATGGAAGGTGAGCTATCTCGAGAACAAGCACTTATCGACAAAGCTGACTAAAGGAACCTGTATGTTGCATGCAATCAAATTCCAAATTCGTAACAATATATATATATATATATATATATATATATATATATATATATATATATATATATATGTATAAAAAAAATGTATATACATGCATACATATATCTGTGTGTATATACATATATATATATATATTGTTGTGGATTCTCACCACTCCGGCGTGCAGACGACCGCTTTTAGCAAATTGCGGCCGTGCGCCCACCGACCGTGTCAATCGAGTTAAGCTTTCGGATGAACGCCAAAATCCAGCTACGTGTGTGTTTTTAAACACACTGTAAATCAGCCAACTATTCTGTCCGCGCGCGACAGGGTCCGATCGCCGAATTGTCGATTTGCCTAAGTATGCACGCAGACAGAAATTCCGGGGATTTACACCTCGACGGGACCTGCTTGGAAACGAGCCGCTTAAGCAGCTTGCTCCGTTTGCGATTTGCCGAGCGGCGTATATCGCCAAGCCCTGCCGGATCCGATTACTTTATTGGCTATTTAAAAGCCAGCTAATATCCCGAACGCAATACGGCAGCTCAATTGAAGGAAAGGACGCAACGAACAGGTGGACATTCAAACAATGACATTTATTTTTACACACGTAAGCAGTCATACACGTATGCAATCATGACGTCAATAAAGCAATGCAGGAACGAGCAAGACAAAGAACTACAACCGTTCTATTTATTATGTACACTTATTACAATTCTACTTAAGTACATGGCACCACGACATTCATACAAAGAAAAACCCCAGGAAAGGAAAGGGCAGAACTGGACCGCGTGGGTCTTTAATAGTTCACGGAGCTGTGGAGACCGCAAGAGCTCCGAGAGGCCATGCTGGTTACCTGTCACACTCGTGGTGACTCGCCGGGCCCTGGTTCGGCGACCCACGGTGGCCCTGCCCACACTCCGTGGGACTCCACCCGTGCCTTCAACGGTGATCCGGCTGGCGGCTCCTCTCCGGCTCCACTGGCGCCTCCGTCGACCAAAGAGAGAGACCAAGCAGAGGGACTATCTTTCCACTCGCTGACAGACTCCGCTGCACTCCCAGACTGCAACTCCCAGACTGCAGACGATTGCAGCTCGACTCCGCTCCCAGACTTCACGGCGAATCCAGACTGACTTCTTGGCGTTTCAGCCTGGCCTTTTATCGCCCCGGTGCTTCGCCCTCCCTTCGTGGCATGCGGGGGGGGGGGGGGACATTCCAGGGGGGTTCGGCTCGGCTCCTCTTGGCCCGCTCTTTTGGCCCGATCACGGACATTCTTTCTTTTCGCCCTTCAAAGGGAAAATTCCAACAGAGCTCGGCTGGGCTCAGTTGTTGTTTTCCAACCGTCATTTCTGTTTACCCGTTCTGATGGATATCGGGGCGGGAGTTGTTGAGATGTTATTGTTGCAGTGTGGTTAGCGCTGTGGTGGGGATGGCGTGGTTGTTGAGATGGTGGTTGTGGTTGGCGCTGTGGTGGGGATGGCATGGTTGTTGAAAGGCGGTTGTGGTTGTTGAAGTAGTGGTTGTTCCAAAATAAAGAGAGCAAAAGAATAATGGCCGACTCAAAGATCACAGCCCGGTTACACGAATAATTCCTTTAGACATCGGTGGGGAAATCTAATCTGAACACACACTTATCGACATAACTGATCTCTGGGAGGCCTGATTATTGTTCTGTGAATTTCCACAACCGTAACAATACATATACATAGACATACAGATGTATATGTATATACATGTACATGCATATATATATATATATATATATATATATATATATGTCTTCTTCTTCTTTTGGCTGCTCCCGTTCAGGGTCGCCACAGTGGATCATCCGTATGATCCGCATAGTGATTTGGCACATGTTTTACACCGGATGCCCTTCCTGACGCAACCCTGGTCGCCTCTTACAACACAGGGATATGGTACACCTATTTTAACCGGGGTATTCACCGGCCCAGTACACTAGTACTCATTTTGCCGACCTCGGAAGGATGACAGGCTGAGTCAACCCCCTGGTGTATTAATTCAGTGGCCCAACGGGGCTTGAACTCAGGACCTTTTGGATCCCAAGCCGCTGCCCGAACCACTGCGCCAACACCAGGCTCATATATATATATATATATATATATATATATATATATATATATATATATATATATATATGTCTATGTATGTGTATATACTGTTACAAGCCGTGGGTCAGTCGCCAACCGACCGCTCTGGACGGAGCCGCAAGTTGAATCGGCCCGACCGATCGCCCTCAGTATAGATCGCCGCGTCCTTGTACAAGAACCGAAATACGCCAATCGGCAGATCACGTGGGGTAGGGTCGATTGCCAATCTTCAATGTACCTAAATACCCACGTGATCCAATTACCGGGGTATTCCACCCTCGACGGATCTCGTACGGAACAAACCGCCGAGGCGAGCTTGTCCGTGCGTGATTCCGAGTGGCGTAATCGCCGAGAACTGTCGGTCCAAATGTCCCCCTATTACGGCAAACCAACGGCTTTCTAACTCCCAACACACGAATTGTTCAGTCAATGAGGGAATGGATGAAACGAGCAGGTTTACATTTACACAAGGACATTTATTATAATGAAACACGTATGCAATTAAATAAGGCAAAACACGTATGCAATTATACAAGCAATAAAAGAACTACAACCATCTATAAGCAATTATTAATGTACAGCCACTTACACAGTTTTACTGACGGGACTCGGCGCCACAAACATTCATTCGAAAGAAAAGCAGGAAAAAGACCCCATCAAGGGCAATGGGGTCAGACTGGACCTCTTGGGTCTTTATGGCATGGGACTTGGCAGACCGAACGAGTCCCACGAGACCGTTGCAGGTTACCTGCACCCTCGTGGTGTCTGGCTTGGGCGACCCGCGACGTCCCATCCCCACGGCAGCTAGCGTAGCCGTGGTCGAGCTCGGGCCTTCCGTGTGGCAGGCGAGCTCTCTCCGGCTCTCTCAACACGAACGCGCTTGGGCGACCCGCGATGCTCCTTCCCCACGGCAGCAGGTGTAGCCGTGGTCGAGCTCGGGCCTTCCTTGAGGCAGGCGAGCTCTCTCCAGCTCTCTCCACACAAACGGGCTTGGGCGACCCGCGATGCTCCTTCCCCACGGCAGCTAGCGTAGCCGCGGTCGAGCTCGGGCCTTCCGTGTGGCAGGCGAGCTCTCTCCGGCTCTCTCCACACGAATGCGCGGTTTGCGCGACACAGCAGGCAAGGCTGCGCCTCCAGCTCGCGTCTCCTTCGCGATGCCCGGACTTCCACGCAGCTCCTTAGGTTCTGGGTTCCTCCCGACTCCTCCAACTGCCGAAACAAAAAGCTTACTCCTCCCACGGGACTCAGCACACGAACTCTGCCACGGGACTTCCACGAACTCAGCCCTACCATGGGACTCCCACGGGACTCTTTATGAACTCCTTTTTCACGGGACTCCCACGAGACTCTCTTTGAACAAAGAAAAGATGTCCTCTTTATCCTTTTCACCCCCTCCCCCACACCCGGCGTGATTCATGCCCTCGCGATCCACCCCCCCCCGGCTCAACCACGGGTGGGAGGGAGTTGTTGACGTCACGGGATGGCAGGGTTCTTCTTCCTCTTTGCAGAAGAAGGGGAGGGACGTCTCCATTGTTTCGTTCCCGAACTATTAAATCGATCCGCAGCACAATTAATCGATCTCTGAACATTAAAACAATGAAAGTTGAGCTATCTAGGGAACATGCACTTTTCGACATAGCTGACTAAGGGAACCTGTAT
>NC_140963.1:117655333-117665333 GCF_056783735.1 Eptatretus burgeri | reverse complement strand
TGGCCTCTCGCACGCTGGCGGGCGCGAATTCGCAACAATATATATATATATATATATACATATATATATATATATATATACATATACAGTATGTATATATATATATATATATATATATATATATATATATATATATATACAGTATCTATATATATATATACAGTATCTATATATATATATATATATATATATATATATATATATATATATACAGTATCTATATATATATATATATATATACAGTATCTATATATATATATATATATATATATATACAGTATCTATATATATATATATATATATATATATATACAGTATCTATATATATATATATATATATATATACAGTATCTATATATATATATATATATACAGTATCTATATATATATATATATATATACAGTATCTATATATATATATATATATACAGTATCTATATATATATATATATATATATACAGTATCTATATATATATATATATACAGTATCTATATATATATATATATATACAGTATCTATATATATATATATATATATACAGTATCTATATATATATATATATACAGTATCTATATATATATATATATATATATACAGTATCTATATATATATATATATATATATATATATATATATATATATATATATATATATATACATATACAGTATCTATATTTCTACAGTATCTATATATATATACATATACAGTATCTATATATATATATATACAGTATCTATATATACAGTATCTATATATATATATATATATATATATATACAGTATCTATATATACAGTATCTATATATATATATATATATATACAGTATCTATATATATATATACAGTATCTATATATATATACAGTATCTATATATATATATATACAGTATCTATATATATATACAGTATCTATATATATATATACATATATATACATACATATACAGTATATATACATATACAATATTTGTCCCCACCACATTTCCACAGGGCACTCAAGGTCCACCAACAACCCCCTTCTGGTAAAACTATCAAAATCACGAATCACTGCTCATCTTCACTCTTTCATTCCTCTTTTTTCCCGCCTTTGGAATAAACTTCCTCACTCTATTCTTTCCCATTCTTCCCTCCAGGCTTTCAAAACAGCTGTTCACCACCACCTCTTATCTTCCCCCATCCAAATCCTCGATCTTTTCTACCCCCGATAATCCACCCAAGCCCACTTCCTTCAATTCCCCTGCTTTCCTTTCTGAAAGTCCCTGTAATGTCCATCTTCTCTTCGCCATGTTCCCCGTCCCATCCCCATCCCTCTCCTCCACAGTTCACCTAATGTGTCTGTTCTCCACTGTTTTGTCCCTTCCACTCCCGCCCTCTTGTCTCATGCCCCTTGCTGTGAGTTGTGTGTTAGCTCTCATACGAGCCTCGACAAGGTATACAAAAAAAAAACACAAAAAGGGCTGCCGAGCCACATGGCCGATGACGGCAACATTTCTTTTCTGTTGACCAATTTCTCTCTCTCGATGACACTCAAAAATTTTCATAATGACCAGACGTAGCGTTCCACGTATGCAATGACGTCATAACGAAGGCACCCATGATATCATTAAAAAACAAATCATACTTATTCCCCAGGCGGAGTACTTGACAGGTGCCAAGTTTCAATGTTTTTCCATGGAGCAGTTTTGGTGATCGAGGTCCAAAGTTTTTCCTTTTTTCCAAATTGGCTGCCACACCACGTGACCTATGACGTCATAATTATCATGTCACAGCTGTGGTGAAAATTTCATGTCAATCCGACAAGCGGTTGCAGAGAAAATAAATTTAAAAGGGAATAACAAAATGGGAATAAATAAAAGGGAATTAAAAGGGATTGATTAAACCTGCTTTTAGCTTGGCTTGCGCGGAGTAACAATCTCTCAGCTTCACTCCATCTTCTAAATTGCTGATCGTATCTTTTGAAGAACAGGACACAATACTGAAGCTGCAGGTTCTCATGAAATACCTATTAAAACAAGTTTGGTGAAATGATGTACAGTATAGCATTTAGTTTAAATCATACAAGATCAATTTGAAAGGTCGATTTCAAAACCAATACGTAAATGACTTTGCAATGAAATGAAATGGTGGGTGGTGGGGTGTGGTTGTTGTTGGGGAATGGAGGGTGTGGTGGTCGTGTGGAATGGGGGTGGTGGTTATGGTGAATGGGGTGGTGGTGATGGGGAATTGGGGTGGTGGTGGTTGGTGGGAATGGGGTGATGGTGGGGAATGGGGGGTGGTGGTTGTGGAGAAGGGGGTGGTGATGGTGAGGAATGTGGGTGGAAGTTGTGGTGAATGGGGTGGTGGCTGTGGTGAATGTGGGTGGTAGCTGTGGTAAATGGGGAGGTGGTTGTGGTGAAAGGGGGTGGTTTCAGGACATCCATGACATCATCAGGACAAAATGAGAGGTGGTTGTGGTGAAAGGGGGGTGGTTTCCGGACATCCATGACATCATCAGGACAAAATGAGCTTGACCTGAGGAGTTGGAAGGACATGGTGAGTACTCCCTCAAGGGAATGTAAAACAGACTCCACTTCCGTTGGTGTCCATTTCAGGCCTTTGAGGCAATGACTGAATGGCCCTGGGAAACGTGATGAGCTTACAGAGCTCGCACAAGGACAGGCAGCTTTCCGTGAGAAAAAGAACTCACGACAACGAGAGCCAAGTGTGGAACAAGAAGAGGGGCAAAATGGAGCATTCGCTTTGGAGACATCCTTATTTTATTTTATTTTATTTTTTTGAATTCCTAATCGAGGCTCGTGAAAGAGCTTATACACAGAAACATAAAACAAGGCAGGAGACAAGAGGGGTGGGAGAGGGAAGTGCAAAATAGTGGAGAATAGAGACAATAGGAGGTCTGTGGAAGGGAGAGGGATGGGGTGGAGTTCATGGGGTAAACAAGATGCAACTTGTTTTCATGTTACAAGTTTGCAACAAGTTTTTCATAAATTCTTGAAACGCTTTTATAACCTAATTCTGACAGAGTTGAGAAAGAAAAGTGAAGCTTTGAAGTCCCTCAGGTGTGTCCCTTTGAAGTCCCTTTGAAGGAGGATGGTTTGGGGTGGATTAACAGGGGTCGTAAAGATCAAGATTTTGGATGGGGAAAGATATGAGATGGTGATGAACAGCTGTTTTGAAGACCTGGAGGGAGGAGTGGGATTGAAGAGAGTGTGGGAGTTGGTTCCAGGGTGGGGAAAAGGAGGAATGAAAGAGTGAAGGTGAGGAATGATTGTTGATTTTGGCAGTTTCACCAGAAGGGGTTTTTTGGCAGACCCTGAGCACCCTGTGGAAATATACGGGGGACAGATCACCGACAGAGCGGAGTGGGGGGGGGGGGGGAGTCCATGAGGCTTCAGATGAAAGCTTTGTATGTGGTCAGGAGCTCAGTTATGCCAAGGAAGGACTTTGAACGACGGAGGCTGCCCAGTCAGCTTTGGAGGCCAACTAGAGATGTGGCTTTCCCTGGAAAGATCATAGCAGGCAGTGAAACCTAAAAGCTTGAATGAAATGACTTCTTGAAGAGGATTGTTGAGAAAGTAGATGGGGGGTGGGGGGGGGAGGTTTTCATACGGTCCTTTCAGAGAGACATAGCGAGAGTGTGAGATTTGTCAGGGTTGAAGACATGCTCCAAGTATTGGACCAGCTTGTGATTTTATCCAGATCTGCAGAGAGTGAAGAGGCTGCTGCTTGCTGATCAGAGGGATGAGAGATGGTACGGCAGAAGGTGGAATCATCAGCAAAGAGATGAAGAGGATTTTCCAGGGAATCTGAGAGATCATTGACGAAAACTAGAAAAAGCACAGGGCCAAGAACACTGCCTACAGAAACTCCAGCCTGGATGGGAAGAGGGGATGAGAGAACTCCATTTAGGGCCACACATTGGCTGAAACAGGAGAGGAAGTCCGCGAGCCATGAGTGGAGATATCCTTGGATACCATAGGAAGAGAGTTTGGTGAGCAGGGCAGGGTGCCAGACTGTATGAAAAGCATGCGATATGTCTTGGGAGATGGCTCTGATCTCATGTCTGACATTGAGGACCTCCATCCACCGTTGGGAGAGCAGAAGCAGCGTATCCAGGGTAGAGCGACCTGGTCTGAATCCAAATTGATGATTGGAAATCAAGCCATTGGAGAAGAGGAAGGATTTAATGTCTGAAGCGATGATGGATTCCTTCACCTTGCTGATGATTGGGAGAAGGCTGATTGGTCTGTAGTTGCAGGGATCTGTTTTTGTACCTTTTTATGCAGGGCAGTAATGTTTGCTGATTTCCAAACAGATGGCAGATGACCTTGAGCAAATGAGAGAGGGAGAGAGAGGGAGAGGGAGAGAGAGGGGTAGGGAGAGGGACAGAGAGGGGTAGGGAGAGGGACAGAGAGGGGTAGGGAGAGGGACAGAGAGGGGTAGGGAGAGGGAGAGAGAGGGGTAGGGAGAGGGAGAGAGAGGGAGAGGGAGAGGGAGAGGGAGAGGGAGAGGGACAGAGAGGGGTAGGGAGAGGGACAGAGAGGGGTAGGGAGAGGGACAGAGAGGGGTAGGGAGAGGGAGAGAGAGAGAGGGAGAGGGAGAGAGAGGGAGAGGGAGAGGGAGAGAGAGAGGGAGAGGGAGAGGGAGAGGGAGAGGGAGAGGGAGAGGGAGAGGGAGAGGGAGAGGGAGAGGGAGAGGGAGAGGGAGAGGGAGAGGGAGAGGGAGAGGGAGAGGGAGAGGGAGAGGGAGAGGGAGAGGGAGAGGGAGAGGGAGAGGGAGAGGGAGAGAGAGAGAGAGAGAGAGAGAGAGAGAGAGAGAGAGAGAGAGAGAGAGAGAGAGAGAGAGAGAGAGAGAGAGAGAGAGAGAGAGAGAGAGAGAGAGAGAGCAGAGGAGCAAGTTTTTTGGACATGTGGGCTGATGCTGTCTGGACCGGTTGCAGAATCTGAATCGAGGTTTGACAGCAAAATTTCCACCTTGTCAGGAGTAAGGACACAGACTCCAGGAACAGCTGGGTGCGACTGGGTTTGGTGGGTACACAGAAAGTGATGGGTTTGGGACACGATTTAGAAGCAAACGAGGAGTTTTGGCATTCAGCCTTTTCACGTGCAAATACGTCCAAAGTAATTCGTGATCGCACTTATAGTTGGTTGAAGCGTTGGTGGGGCATACAGGTCTCCATCAGAGATCTTTGTCATGACATGAAAATGTTGCCTTTCTCGGGGAGGTTGTCTGGGTTCGATTCCAAACCCCACTATGAAGTGCCGGATTGGTGGTTCGCAGGCAGGCGTTGTATCACAAAGTGTACCATCCAATTGGATGGATGTTAAGCCGGGTATCCAATCTGCTGGAATTAATTTGTGAACGTTGAAGATTGCGGGATGTCTTTCACGAAGAGTAGCCGAGCAAACACCGGTAGCCTGAACAAATTCTGCTCTATCTTAAAGGGGGCACTGCATTAATGGTATAGCTCCCTCTTGTACCAATAAATGTCTCAGCTGTCACATGCTGCTTGCAAAGAATAAGAAGAAGAAGTAGTCGCTTGGAAACATTGCACCTTTCTCACTGTGTTGACCCTTGCACTCTGGTGTTCCTTTTTTAAGACTTAAACACTGCAGTGACAGCCAATCAGTGGAACGACCTCCCATAATGAGGCTGAAGATTTGATGAATTATTTAATTTTGGTTAGGCACGGCATGAATGGAATACTGAATCAAGGTTTTTGCTTTGATTGATCATTTTTCCAGAAACGGTCAGAAAAATATAGAATTCCCAACGTACCGAGCACTCTGCCGTGTTATTGGAAACAAATACCATTCTCTTGGGCCTCAGCTTTTCCCAAGTTTAGAGGATGCTGTGGTCACGAGATATTAAATATCGCAGACAGTTTCAATGCATACTTCATATGGGGGGGGGGGGGGAGAGAGGTTGTGGGTGTCGGGTCAATAATTTTTCACATTTATATACGTAATAGATAGATAACCCTGATATGAAGATTAAAAAAAATACACTTGGAAATGTGCCTGTGGAACCAGCCAGCCGCTTTAATGTCATTACTTGTATTTCTCAATCACCCCGCACACGCGAAGTGAAAAGCAGAGTTAAGCAATCGGTTCATTTCTGTCTGTCCTTGTGTCTACAAACGTCAGTTTTTGATCGAGGTTCAACTTAATTTCAATTGAATGTTATATTTTGAGCACAAACCGGAACATGAATTGGAAAACAAACCTGTAGTTTAGGAGTACTTTGGCTCTGAATTTGTCCTGATTGCCCATGAACAGAGAGGCGTGAGATCATTTCAGTCTCTCTGCCTGTCTGGCAGGCAAACAAAATTGAAAATCATTCTAAACAGGAAACTTACTGTTTCTAAGGATATCATAAAGGACACAAACAATAGGCACGAATAACTAATGAGATGTGTCAGAAATGGGGGTGTAAAATACATCAATGGTGGTAAGGTTGCGATTTTTTTTTTTTTTTTACAACCTTTAAAATCTATCTTTTATTTCCATTGAATGATATACTTGAACACTGCAGAACACAAATCGCCTTTTTGACACTTTCAAAAACCTTTTCGTTTAGCGATAACCAGGACAAAATATTACAGTATTTTCTGTCATCACGACCAATCAAATTTGCCGCTCGCAGACTCCGCCCATATCCTTGTTTCTCAAGACAGGGTGAGTAGGTTGTTCGATGAACTCTCCAGTTTGTGTTATGACTGAATGCTGTGCTGTGGTGTGGCAGTTACCTTAAAACAACTCGCATTCTCCTCCTGGAAGGCAAATCCAACTGAAGACAACCTCAGATCATGACACAAAGCTGCAACAAGTATGCGTCTACTCTCAGGAGAGCCGGAAAACAACATCGGTCCAATCTCAAGAGTGAGCTTTCAAACTTGTCTCCTTCCCCTGAAACCTGGTGGTGCCTTGTGAAGTCTGTCTCTGGTGTATTTTCCCGCTCCATCCCTTTCCTCACTTAAAATGGCTCCACAGCCGATTCCACTCATGAGAAGGCAGAATGCCTCAATTCTGTGTTTGTTTCAATATCTTGTGTCCCTAACCCTACACTCTCTGTACCCACCTCTTCCAGTCACACCCAACTGCTCCTAGATTCTGTCTTTTGCACCTGAGGCAATGGAGAAGTTTCTGGCATCCCTTGACTCTGACTCTGCAACTGGACTGCATCAGCTCAAGTGTCCGAAAAATCTTCTCTTGCACATCCTCTCTCTGTCCTTGTCACTCCATCATTTACCAGAGGTCATCTTCCAACTGCTTGAAAATCAGCCAACATCACAGAATTACATTAACAAGCTCAAATGAGCTAAGATCCTCGTCCTCTAAATGATGACGTCATAAAAACGAATATGACGTCATTGTGATGTATCAGGTTTGCGATAAATTATCTGTGCTAATTGCCGGCTTGATTCCCCCAAACAAAATTCAAACAGCTTGCCTAGTTTCGGAGATAACGGTATAGGCGATTTCCATTAGCAGCGATATTATGACGTCAACTTTTTTCTAGGAAGAATTTCAAAAATTGGAGATGGTTACTGCCTGCACGTGGGCTTTCTGCATATACATGGCAAGTTTCATGAAGATCCGATGAAAACTCTGGGTTGTGAAACAAAAAATGTCAAAAAATAGGAATGACGTCATAAAAATTGATATGACGTCACAGTGATGTATCATATGTGCGGTAATTCATCTCTGCTAATGCCCTGTTCGATTCCCGCAAACAGAATTCAAAAAGCTTGCCGAGTTTCGGAGATAATTTTTTAGACGATTTCCATTAGCGGAGATATTTTTTTAGGCGATTTCCATTAGCGGAGATATTTTTTTAGGCGATTTCCATTAGCGGAGATATTTTGACGTCATAACTTTTTTTCTAGGAGGAATTTTCAAAATCGGAGATGGTTACTGTCTGTGCAGGGTGTATATATATATATATATATATATATATATATATATATATATATATATATATATATATATATATATATATATATATATATATATATATATATATATAAATATATATATATATATAAATATATATATATATATATATATATATATATATATATATATATATATATATATATATATATATATATATATATATATATATCCGCCAAGTTTCAGCAAGTTTCGATGAAAACTGTAGGCTGTGAAACAAAAAAGTCCACAAGAAGAAGATGAAGAACAACAACGTGAGTAAGACTTAGGGATCTTCCACGAGGATCTAAAAAGGTGCAAAAATGTATCCCCTTTACAATAAACCAATGAGCTGACTTCCAGTCTTCAGGAAGGTCATTGAATCTATCATCGCATTTGACATAAAATAATTCCTTTTCTCGAACAGACTCATCTTAGATCATCCATTTGGATTCAGTCCAGGTCACTTGACATTGGACATGCTGCTTCTCCTCTCCGAACAATGGATGGAGGCCCACAATATCAGACATGAGATCAGCGCCGTCTTTCTGGACATATCTTGAGCTTTCGATGCAGTCTGGCATCCTGCCTTGCTCTCCAAACTCCCTGCCTATGGCATTCCAAGGCCAAATCCACTCTTGGATTCCTGACTTCCTCTACTCTCGTAGCCATCGTGTGGCTCTCAATGTAAACGTTTTTTCTCCTCTTATTGTCAAGGCTGGAGTACCCCAAGGCAGTGTTCTAGGCCCTATCCTATTCCTAATCTTCATCAATGCATTTTCTCTCTGAATATCTGGAAAATCCTCTTTATCTCTTTGTTGATGACTCCACCCTTTGCTGTGAAACCCCTCATCCTTCTGCCAGAAAGCCTCTTCCATCTCCCCAGACCTTGACAAAAATCACAAACTGGGCAAACACTTGGAATATGTCTTTTAACCCTGAGAAATCACACTCTCACTATCTCTCTCCGAAAGGACTGCACTGTAAACCCTCCCATCTACTTTCTCAACAATCCTCTCAAATAAGTTCAATCACTCAAACTCTTGAGTCTCACTCTCAGCCATGATCTCTCTTGAGCAAACCACATTTCAAAGTTGGCCTCCAAAGCCAGAAACGACTGGGCATCATTCGTCATGCAAAGTCCTTTCTTGGCACACCTGAGCTCCTATCAACCAACAAGGCTTTCATTCGCAGCTTTATGGAGTACTGCTCGCCCCTCTGGGCTGGCAGCCTTGCCTCACATCTTGCTCAGCTTGACGTCGTGGAAACCAAGGCTTTCAAGATCATTGAAATCTCTCATGATGAAGCTGAGTCGATGGGCCGATCACTTTGCCATTGCCGATAGGTCAGTGATCTCTTTGTCTTCTTCCATCTCCTTTCTGGGCTTGCACCCTCTGCCCTCTCTGTCTCCCCCCCCACCCCCCACTCAGCCTCCCAGGTATCTGCAGGAGACACACGGTCCACCAGCAATAGCCTCCCAGTGAAACTGCCTAAATCCGGAACCACTGTTCACCTCCACTCATTTGCTACTCTTTTTTCCCACTTATGGAACCAACTTCCAGACTCTCTTCAACCCCATTCTTCCCTCTAGGTCTTTAAGACAGCTGTTTACCACTATCTCAAATTATCCCCCATCCAAAACCATGATCTTCTCTTCAAAGTTTTGCTTATGTATCCATGTTGTCCATCCCTTGCATTCTCCTCTACCCCTCATCATTGCATGTGACCTGTTTGTCCCTTTCCATCTATTTTATCCCTCCGCCCCGCTGTTGGTGTTTACCCCTTCTCTCACTGTTCCTTTTGTTATGTTGTGTCCTGATCGGTTCTGTGTTCTCGCCCTTCCACAAGCCTTGAATGTGCGTACAAAAAAAAGAAAAAGAAGAGTTTTGTGAAACAAAACTTTAAAAGCAGACAATATGTATACCACAGGATGTTTCGTTTGACATTTTTGACCAAAATACGTTTATTGTACAAAATACAAGTTTAAAAAAAGCTGAGAATGACATCATCAGCAATCTCCCACTTTGAGGGTCAATAGTTCACGACACACGCACGATTTTTTACAC
>NC_140963.1:117642833-117645333 GCF_056783735.1 Eptatretus burgeri | reverse complement strand
TTTATTGGTATTCCTATCATATTTTGGTCTGTTAGTTTCTTTCCTTGTAAAATATAGTTTTTTTTTAAAGCACTATTCCAGATGTCAGATCATCTCTCATTTAGGTCAATTTATGGAGCTTCCAAACTTTAACAGTGTGTTTTGATTACCATGATGAGTAGCATAATGAGAGTCAGCAATAGATAAAGGTCAGAGTTTCAGGACAGGGGTGATGGGAAGATTAGATGCAGAATACTTACCCCTGGCCGGCACGAAGGAAACCAAATGGGCATCCACACTGATAGCCTCCCTTCGTGTTTGCACAGCCAAAGCTACATGGAGCTTGAGCCAGTGAGCACTCATCGACATCATTGCAGCCACCCATAAACTCATCGAATGAGAATCCTGAAGGGCAGACACACTTGTAGCCTCCCAGCGTGTTGAAGCAGGAAGCAGAACCACAGGCCTGTGGGTTTGAGCATTCGTTGTCATCTGTCGTAAAGAGATTGGTGGGGAAAAGACCGAGGAGTCACAAAGGTGTTGTTTCTGCAGGAACTAGCTCTCAAGTTAAACATTAAAACGGAATGCAGTGATCAATGAATTTTATCCACATGACAAGTAATCATTAATCACTCTTCATTTTCTATTTACACAGCTTGGTCAAAGGTGAGATGCACTGCAATCAAGGCACTTTAACCCCCTCATGGTTAGATATATTTAAAGGTTGATTTTCTTGTTGATTTTACGAAGTCGAGTAAGGCTGTTATTTTCTCAACTTGGTTAAATATTGTGCAAGTGCTCTTGCTGGTAGTGGTTGTCGTAAAAATGTATACATTGCGTTTCCTGCTCGGTACGGCACATCTGCTTGAGGTATTTCTCAAAGTTACCTTTTCATGAAGTTTCGATGTTGTGATTTCTTCAAATTAAAACTCAAATAAAACCTGGAAAAAAGTCACTCGTTCTGGATGATATTGCATTACTCCTTTGTTTTTTATTTTTATAGGGCTAATGCCAATGGAGGTGCTGTTTCATCACAGATCATATATGCTGTTGTGGCCAAAAAGATTGGCACCCTTGCACGTTTTTCAAATAATGCACCATTTCTTCCACAAAATTGTTGAAACTAAAAACTCTTTTGGTATCCACATATGTATTTCTTTAGTTTGCAGTCGAACAAAACAAAAAAGTTGAATTTTTTTTTAACAAACCCAAGCTTATTCCACACAGCAATCCTAAAATGGCCCGGACAATATTTTGGCACCTTTTAGAAGTTGTTAGAAATAATGATATTTCAAGCAGGTGATTCTCCTTTACTTTGGAATCGAACTCACCTATGGTGAGTTGTAGGTGCCTGCAACATAAAAATCACTCATTCAACCAGTTTGAATGGAGAAAAGGAGTCATTCTGCTGTTTTTGTCACTGTGTGCCCTACAATGAGCATGGAGAAAAGAAAGAAAACCAGAGAAATGTCTGAGGAGGTCAGACACAAGATTGTAGCCAAGCATGGACAATCTCAAGGCAACAAGTCCATCTCCAGAGACCTTGATGTTCCTGTGTCCACTGTATGCAATGTTATCAAGAATTTTAAGGCCCATGGCACTGTAGCCAACCTCCCTGGACGTGGTCGCAAGAGAAAACTTGGTCGAAGATTGCAACGAAGGATTGTTCGAATGGTGGAGAAAGTACCTCGATCAACTGCTAAACAGGTTCAAGCTGAACTTCAGGCACAAGGTACGACAGTTTCAACTCACACCATCCGTCGCCAACTCAATGAAAGGGGGTTCGATGGAAGGGAGACCCAGGAGGACCCCACTGCTCGGAGAGACATAAGAAATCCCGACTGGAGTTTGCCAAAACACACCTGAACAAGCCATAATCCTTCTGGGAGAATGTCCTGTGGACAGATGAGACCAAATTAGAGCGTTTTGATAAAGCACATCATCTCTGTTTACAGAAAACAAAATGAAGCCTTCAAAGAAAAACACCTTCCCCACAGTGAAACATGGATGATGTTCAGTGATGTTTTGGGGTTGCTGTGCTGCCTCTGGCACTGGGTGCCTTGAATGTGTGCATGGCATCATCAAATCAGATTACCAAAGAATTTTGGAGCACAATGTTCAACCCAGTGTCAGAAAGCTGGGTCTCCGTCGAAGGTCATGGATCTTACAGCAGGACAATGACCCCAAACACACTTCAAAAAGCATCCAGGAATGGTTCAAGACAAAACGTTGGACTTCTGAAGTGGCCAGCAATGAGTCCAGATCTAAATCCCATTGAACACTTGTGGGGAGATCTGAAAACAGCAGTTGGGAGAAGGCATTCTTCAAATCTGGGAGAACTGGAGCAATTTGCACAAGGAGAGTGGGCCAAACTGCCAGTAGAGAGGTGTAGGAAGCTCATACATGGCTGTAGGAAGTGCTTGACTGCAGTTATTTGGTCCAAAGGTTGTGCTATCAAATATTACGTCATGGGTGTCAATAATTTTTTCAATGCCATTTCTTTTTATTTTCTGATATAAAA
>NC_140963.1:117615333-117632833 GCF_056783735.1 Eptatretus burgeri | reverse complement strand
TATATATATATATATATATATATATATACACACACACACACACACACATATATATATATACACACACACATACATATACAGAGACAGACACATAAAACAACATTGGACTTCACCAGACAAATACACCTGGTGACCTTTGGAAGAAGTGACGTAACTTTCTGGTGCTGGCAATGCTATATTGTGACTTTTCTTTTCTCTCTGTAGTTGGGAGAAATTGGGGAAAGGAGGTTCGAGGGGGGATCTCCCACCCTAACTCTCTCCTTTGCACAAATGGGATGCTAACCTACTAGGTTTGTCCATGTTCTATCCTCAAAATACCAAACATCAAGCAAGGAACGAGCACGTACCATTTTTTAAAAAAAAAGTCCTTGGTATGACTCAACCAGGGTAGGAATCCAATTGCGGATCTACGAAGGCCAGCAAACTAATAGCAAAAAGCACTTTAACATTTTTTTTTCAGCAACTGCAATGTTTGTGAGGCTACAATCAAAAGAAAGACTGAATGCACTGTCTCAGTTTGGCATGACTCCATTACCTTTCACTCAACTGGATCTGATCCAGCCTGCACACAACACCACTACTCTGCATCCATAGTTTTCAATTTTTTTTCCCCTATACATTTTATAAAGAGGCCTTTGTGGGTGGGACTGCCTTGTTTGCAAAGCATCTTTTTTAGTTGCATTAAAAACCTGTTCTCAATATTACACTTCTCTTCAATCTTTCTACAATTGCAGGATTCTGTTCTAAATAATTAAAGTGTCAGGCTAACTTTAACAGAGTAGCTGTTTTTTGATTATTACCTCCATTACATTAGTGTCTGTGAGGATGGTGCATAGGTAGCATACTTACCTTTGACCTTAATGATGGTTTGATTGACTATTAACTGAGAAATTGATGCTTCACAGCAAGGGCATTGCTTCGCAAGACACAGCAGATTATGCTTCTGGGACACCCAGCTTAAAATCAGATGGATTCTAAGCTGGGTGTCCCATCTGCTATCAGCAGTTGTTGGACGTTAAAGATCCCATGGTGTCTTTTTGGAAGGGTAGATGAGCTATCGCCGGCACTGAATAAATTACAAATTCCTGCCAAGTTAAAATAGAACGTCAGCCCTGGCTATAAGCTTCGTAAAAACTTGGACCAAAATATTCCACGGTAGAGCACACAAGGTGGGAATAATTGGGGCTGTTACAGAAGATGAAGAAGAAGATAATGCTCAGTGGCTAATCCTTTGTCAGAGTTGATGTGGGATACCATTGCTTGGCAGACACGATGGCCATTCAAAAAGGACTGAATGCTTGCAGACGGGCCACCCATCCCGACATCCCTTCCAATGAACAGCTCATTGTTGCAACATCATGCCTGCAAAGCACCAGGAAGACTGTTTATAGCCGTGCCTGGAATCAAACCCAGATAAGACAGCTTGAAGATGAGTACATTACCTCCGAGGTATCTTCTCAGCTCAACGACATCAAAATTTGAATACAAGGCACCAATAGTCTCCACTCTTTCTACTTGAACTCAAAAACGATAAAGTTTTGTTGCATGTGGTCTTGTTATTTTCCTAAATAATCTGGGTTCAATTCCTTGTGGATTTGGAACTCGAATCTAAACTAGCTTCCTGGTTCTTCACAGGTGATGCATTTCATCATTGTGTCCACTTTCCTTCGGAGGCTAGGTGAAGTGGCCTATTCTGTCTGCTCGCACATGCTCGTGGATGTTAAAGATCTCACAGCATGTTTTCAAAAGAGCAAGTCACGTAATGATGAGATGGACGGACTTTGCGATGCAATTATAACAGGTTTTGTGAGGGTAAACCATGCAACATTGAAGGTAACGTATGTTTTAATCACCTCCCCGTTCACACTGCCGAGTCGAACATTGACCTCTGTACAAAATATCATTTCTCGTATCAACAGGATTGGTTAACAATTGCATTTCAATGCAAAAGCTTCTGCAAGCATACAAGAGCAGTAATGTCATCGTCAGTTGCTATGATAATTCCAAGGGACAGAGCGTCTGTCGGTGCTGCTGAAGCACATTTATGGCATGGGTTCTGCTGGATGGTTTGTCGTTGCCTTCCCAGCAGTCAGTCAGGGCAGGAATTTAGAATTGTTTCAGAGTGCTGGTGACAACTCGCCTACTCTTGTCAAAAGACACCATGGGATCTTTAACATCCACCTTTAACATGGGTCTTTAACATGGGTTTAACATCATTCTGATAGATGTCACACACACACTGGAGCCCCACTCTGGCTGTAAAACACCAGGGTGATAGTTTATCCGTGGGCTGAGATTCAAACCAAAGAGCAAGACCGGTCAAAGGAAGAGTGCGCACAACTCTAAGCTGTCCTGCCACTGCCTCCTCCCCCCACCCCCCGCCCACCTCACAATAGACATCGATACCCTGTCCTGATCTACACTGAAGAAATGCTGTGAAGTTCAAGCATCCCTATTCTGTAACACCCTCAAGGGTGAGGTTTCTTACAGTGTCAGGCTCAGCAAGTCTACAAAGCCTGAAATCACAAGCTTATCAAGCCACCCAACATCACGAGTGGCTGAATTGACAGTTGTTCAATGGACAGCACTGGCCAAAAACAAAGCATAAATTGTGTTAAGGCAAAATGATCAGCATAGATCCCATTGTAGTTGAAATCCTCGCAATAATCCAAGGCATGCCAACGTTTTTAAAATTTAACAAAACATGGGGATATATAACTATTGGATTCGCTATATATGCTCGATATCCCTTATTGTCGGGTTTTCCGTGTGTGTGTGTGTGTGTGTGTGTGTGTGTGTGTGTGTGTGTGTGTGTGTGTGTGTGTGTGTGTGTGTGTGTGTGTGTGTGTGTGTGTGTGTGTGTGTGTGTGTCTGCAACGCGAGGCTCCACAGCACAAACCAGCAAACCGATTATTTTTCAAATGGTAGTCCTTCAAAAATAGTGTGTCTATTTACTGTCATTTTTTATGAGGAGTGCCAGTTGGCAAAATACGCAATAGGAAAAATCTTGCCAGGCAGAGGAACAATTGTATGTGAACCAATATGTCTTGGCAATGAATCTTCGTCGGTGGATCGGTCAGAATGAAAAGCATCGTATCCAGTGCTTCGATCCTCGCGAATCCCTCGTCGCCTACCGGCTTGTCTTTCTATGTATCTGTCGATCGAAAAACGACTAAATGTCAGTGTGTGTCAGTCAGTGTGTCTCCTCCATCGCTCTAAAACCATGAAACCCAGCAGCCTAACACTTTGCATGCATACGAAGGAACTCCAAGGGAGTGCATGAGTGTAAACTGGGTGTTTGGGTTAATTTAAACCACCCATTTTGAAGATAATTAACGGCTTTATTTAATTATCCTTTATCAAGGCTCAGGCCGCAACGGTTTCTTAACAATCAAGTGCTAAAATGTTTTTTTCACTGTCCTCACTCATATCACCGAATGTCTGATCTTCATACCTATGAATCACTGCATACATCGCTTTTTTTTTAAGTGATATAGTTTTCAAATTAGGAGCTTGAAGCGATTTAATGCAATTATAAATGTATGATGCGATTTTCCACAATCTGCTCTCACAGACTAATGAATGTATATAATCAAAATATAATTGCTGTTTTGAGGATCGGATCACATGGAAAAAAATAACTCAAAATCTGGAGTGAAATCTGAAAATGTTAAGAAAAAGCGATGTTCATTTGGTTTTTGCGGGGACATCCCCATTAGCAATCGCTAGCTATCATTTGCCAAGCCGGCCGTTCCTCATCAACTGTTTCGTTGGAGTACCTGGCTGAGTGCTTAAGCCACTTGGCAAGCACCAAACAGTAGATAGCCGTATTACGCACATAGTTCGTGTGCTGATCCGGAGGGTAGTTTGCTCCTAACACGAAAAGGTACATTGACAGCACACGTGCATATTGTATAATTCGGTAGCTTTGGATTTGTAAAGGGACTCATTGTGGGTGTGTGTGTGTGCTCGCATGCTTGGTTACATGTGTGTGATGCGAGAGATTAGTGGGATTCACAAGAGCGTGGACCAAACTCACACCCAGGCCCATGGTGTGAGGTGTGTGGTGCATGGCGCCATGGAGGAGGTTTCAAATTTTATCTTGAGCAGCGTCCTCCTTTGTCCTTGCGGATGTTTCTAAAGCAATTGGCTATTTTATATGAATTGGGTGTGCTTTAGAAAGATTATATTATTTCTCTTTGGAAGTTTGAAAGCAAAATATATTTGATAACACCTGATTTCCGAGTCGTTTCTTGATTTCCGAGTGGAACTGTAAGGGTTCTACAGGGGGGTTGCTCCCCAAAATATGTATTTTATTTCTTTTCTGAAACCACACACACAATTTTGATTAAACTTGACCACAACCTTTAAGGCCCAGTCACACCTTGACGTTTTAGCCATGCTTATACCGATTTTTGAAAAATTTGTCAAAAACGCTGGCGCACGTCCAATATGTTATGGGTAAGTTTTGGAAACATTGAGAGCACGCTGAAAAACACTGCCATACGTCGTAGTACGCTGGCTTTCATCGTTGTACTTTGCGGTTGTCCTCAAATTTTAGCATGCTTGAAATTTTACGACTTATGCCAGCGTATGACTCAGAAGTTCCGCTACGCTGGCCATAAGTTTTAGGTACGTTATGCGATCGTTGACACACGTCGATACACGTTACTTGTAAGTTACTCACAAGTCGAAACACGTTGAGGTAATGTTTAGCGTACCCAAAACTTATTTCTAACCTACGAGTAACGTGTTGTAGGCACGTTACGCGATCGTTGACACACGTCGACACACATTACTTGTAAGTTACTCATAAGTCGAAACACGTCGAGGTAATGTTTAGCGTACCCGAAACTTATTTCTAACCTATGAGTAACGTGTTGTAGGCACGTTACGCGATCGTTGACACACGCCGACACACGTTACTTGTAAGTTACTCATAAGTCGAAACACGTCGAGGTAATGTTTAGCGTCAGTGTTCCAGACTCCATGTTTTTTTTTGTTTTTTTTTTCTTCGGCATGACGGTGATGTTGACACTTCGATTTCTAGTGCGGTAAAAATATAATATAATTAATAGGCTGCCGCTCAACAATTTAAATCATAACCGCACTAGAAATCGAAGTGTCAACATCACCGTCATACCGAAAAAAAAAAAACAAGCAGTCATAGACTGGTACTTACGAAATCGTCAACTTGACCTCTGACCTTGTCTAATAAAAGCTGTCTCCAGAGAAGGTAGCGACGCAAACCCTAAGTTTCTCCAATGATTCTGTACCAAACCATCAAAAAATCGAATGTTTTGGATGTTTGACCTCACTGTGACCTTGACGTTTGACAGATTTTGACCAAAATATAATCAGCGCTTGCCATCACCCTCCCGAATCACGTGGTGTAATGTGACATTGGTAGCTTCTTCCGTTCTCGAGTTATCATTTTTTGGATGTTTGACCTCACTGTGACCTTGACCTTTGACCGATTTTGACCAAAATCTAATCAACACGAGCCATTACCCTCCTGAATCACGTGCTGTAATTTGACATTGGTAGCTTCTTCTGTTCTCGAGTTATCTGTACCAAACCATCAAAAATCGAATATTTGACCTCACTGTGACCTTTGACCGATTTTGACCAAAATCTAATCAGCACGAGCCATCACCCTCTTGAATCACGTGGTGTAATTTGACATCAGTCGCTTCTTCCGTTCTTGAGTTATCGTGCCTACAAACAAACAAACAAACAAACAAACAAACAGAAACAGAAGTCATCAATATACTTAAGAATTCTTTTGATTTCGTAAGTAACAAAGAGAAACGGAAGTCATCAATATACTTACGAAATCTTTAGATTTCCTAAGTAACAAAAAAAAAAAAAAACATGGAGTCTGGAACACCAACGGGTTCCTCCTGTGTGAACCCCATTTTTATATACCAATTCCCCTAAACACTGCCAATACGCCATTATATGGTAGTTGTAAGTTAGAAACACGTTCATTTAGTTCTTTGGTCGTCCGGAAGACGTCAATCAAATACGTCGATACACGTCAATGTGCGTTGGAAATACGTAAGGAATTGGTTCAAACCACATTACTCATAAGTAAGAAATAACTTTCGGGTACACTAGACATTATAGCTCGACGTGTTTCGACTTGTGAGTAACTTACAAGCAACGTGTGTCGACGTGTGTCAACGATCGCGTAACGTGCGTACAACTTATGCCCATCGCATGCGGAACGTGTGAGGCATATGGCAAGTACGTCGTAAAATGTTTAACACGTTTAAAAGTACAAGACGTACTCCACTTACTACGACGTATGATACCGTACTTTAGCATTCTATTCACGTATACCAAACTTACCCATACCGTATTCGACGTGCGCCAGCGTTTTAGACGCATTTTTCAGAGGTCGGCATACGCTGGCAAGATCGCCAAGGTGTGACTGCGATGTTGACACTTCCATTTCTCCGGCGGTTATGATTTGAATCGTTGTGCGGTAGCCTTTTAATAGGCTACGCCACGTGATCGTCGGCGATACGTGCAGCACGCTATGCATAAGTTAGACTATCATTGGGCATACGTTGTGAACGCCAACAACAGGCTAAGCATTCGTTGGTATCAGTTATCTATAAGACAATGAAACGTTCTGTGTCCGTTACTGATATGTTATGCATACGACCACCTCATTATGAATACGTCCGAATCTTTAAAAAAAACATCAAAAGTTCAACGTAAGCCAGCGTTTTATATACATTTTGATACGTTGCCATTGCTGGCTAAAACGTCAAGGTGTGACAGGGCCTTTATCACACATGATGTACCATGGTTTGTTCATGGCATAAAAAAAGCTTCCATCGGTATTTACTTTCTTCTCTGTTATGTATTTTGTGGGTCATCCATGCCTACCAGTGGTTGCCTGGTTATCTTATCCAGCCACTACCAGGTGAGTGCCCAGGGGTTTATCTTACCCCGATGTTGAATATCTCTGTTTCTTAACCATATGTTTATTAATATCATATCTTACCCCTATGTTTATTGCCCCAGGTATATCTCTGTAAGGTTCTTTGTCATCATTCCTGTAGGTCCAGCTATCACTGGTACAACTTTGGTATTCTTCAGCTTCCAGGATCTTCTCGCTTCATTCTTGAGGTCTTGGTGTTCGGTCATTTTCTTGATTTCTGCATCGCTTCGTCCAAAATCACTGTTATTAGCACTTCAATCAGCAATGCCTTCTCTTTTGTTTGTACTTAAATATGATATCTGGTCGCAACACTTTGTTTTCGATGTTCACACTCGATGGGATCATTAGTTCATACGTGAGTGGTCGGTACTTCCATGTTTTCAGTGATTGCTTTTGGTTTATGTTCCCACAAATTTTCTGGAACTGGGACATCAAAGTTTTTGCAGATGTGCCAGTGGATTACATAAACTCTGTTGTATCGTTGTGTGTAAAGCTGTTCTGATATGAGTTTTTTGTGTGTGTGTTTGGTCATGAAGCACAACATATCATTCTCTTTACTAACCCCACCTCCACTCTATATCTCTATATATATCTCTATATATATCTCTATATATATCTCTATATATATCTCTATATATATCTCTATATATATCTCTATATATATCTCTATATATATCTCTATATATATCTCTATATATATCTCTATATATATCTCTATATATATCTCTATATATATCTCTATCTCTATATCTATATCTATATCTATATCTATATCTCTATATATCTCTATCTCTATCTCTATCTCTATATATCTCTATCTCTATCTCTATCTCTATCTCTATCTCTCTATCTCTGTCTATCTCTCTCTCTCTCTCTCTCTCTCTCTCTCTCTCTCTCTCTCTCTCTCTCTCTCTCTCTCTCTCTCTCTCTCTCTCTCTCTCTCTCTCTCTCTCTCTCTCTCTCTCTCTCTCTCTCTCTCTCTCTCTCTCTCTCTCTCTCTCTCTCTCTCTCTCTCTCTCTCTCTCTCTCTCTCTCTCTCTCTCTCTCTCTCTCTCTCTCTCTCACACACACACACACACACACACACACACACACACACACACACACACACACACACACACACACACACACACACACACACACACACACACACACACACACACACACACACCTCCCTCCTGCAGTGTATTATAACGTTTGGTGAGGCATAGCTCTCCCCACCTCCTCCCCCCACCCCCACTGCCTCACTCTACCCCCCTTCCTAGCTTCCCCTCCCTTCTGCATTCTCTCTCTCCTCTCTCTCTCTCTCTCTCTCTCTCTCTCTCTCCCCTCCCTCCCCCAACCCTTAATAACCTCGCCAGCGAACTGATGGGTTGTATTTCCCAGTACTGTGTATAATAAATGTCAGTGTGTGTCAGTCAGTCAGTGTGTCTCCTCCATAACTCCAAAACCATGAAACCTAACGGCTTGGATCTTTGCATGCATACTAAGGGAACTCCAAGGGAGTGCATGAATGAAAACTGGATATTTCGTTAAAGTTAAACACCCCTTTTGAAGATAATTAACTCATCTCATCATGAAAAAACAAAAACAGGCTTATCCTTGGTCAGCCTGCTCTCCCTCGCAGGAGTCTTAAGCCACTATTTGTTTCTGCTTGCTCAAAAAATGTCTGTTGTTTCTCCAGAATGAAATAATCAATAAAACCTGCATATTAAAAGAATTTCAGAACGAATGCTTTACTGGGGAGTGATAACGTGACTTTTGGGCCACAGTGCACAATAAATGAGGAAATTTAACAATATGGAGATGAACCTGCTGGGAAACTCTCCTCTGAGGAGTGATCAGATAACAAGACAGGGCAAATTCCAACAGTGCACACAGCTATCATGGAGTATGGTAGAACTACATATGGAGGGCTGGCATGGGAAAATTAACAAGGTTTGCCTGAGTGCAGTGA
The DNA here is from genome assembly GCF_056783735.1 of Eptatretus burgeri. Lineage (NCBI taxonomy): Eukaryota > Metazoa > Chordata > Myxini > Myxiniformes > Myxinidae > Eptatretus > Eptatretus burgeri. The sequence continues at coordinate 117,623,921 of NC_140963.1, read as the reverse complement.
AGAGAGAAATTGTGTGAGCCGAGAGCAATAATCAGGCAGCCCTTCATGATGGGGAACTCACCGATGCACTGATTCCATTGGTAATGTTGCAGGTAGCCATGCGGGCAGGAACAGCGAAAACCTCCCATCATGTTTTGGCAGCCGTGTTGGCACTGGTGGTTCCCATCACATTCATTCACATCTACACACAAGGATGAGCTAGAATTGGTGGGTTTACAAGTTGCATCACTTTAGTTAAAAAATAAACAGGTTGATGACTCATCCATTGGGGAATTTGTGACAAATTTCTCGATGCTACAATGACTGGCCCACAGGAGCAACCACGAAATTACGTCAGACGAATGAGCATTCTCACAAGTCCAAATGCTAACACCTCGCAGTTCCTCTTCATTTGGTATCGTACCTTGGCAGTCCACCCCGGTACCATCGAGGGAGAAACCCCGTTGACAATCACAGGAGAAGCTTCCTGGGGAATTCTGGCAGACACCTCGTGTCCCGCAAAGAGATGGCTGGCTTACACACTCGTTATTATCTGCACAGACAAGAGTAAAAATGGTTAAATAAAATTGGCAGATAAATTGGCTACAGTTGGCAACAACTGCTCATCGGATTGCGACAAAATTTTCACCATAGTTGCAACCACTCATGAGAATGTTTTAATGGTAATTATGACATCATAGGTCATGTGGTGTGGCAACCATGTTGGTAAAACGGAAAAACTTTGGACCTCTGTATCTCTGAAACCACACCAAGGGAAAAATTGAAACTTGGCACATGGCAAGACCTCCTCATGGGGAATAAGTGTGACTTTTTATGATGTCATAGGTGCCTTCGTTATGACGTCATAATTGCATATGCATCACACTACATCTCATCAGTATGAAAATTGAGGGTCATCTCGGGATAAAATGGTTGACAGAAGAAAAAAAAAAAAACCTTCAAAAACCTTCTCTGAAGTGGCTGAACAGATTGAGGCGAAACTTTACAGGTATGACCGCCGATCCATGAGGAACAAAAGTTTCACAAATATGACGTCATAGGTTACATGGTTTGGCAGCCATATTGGATTTACCCGAAAACCTATTCAAATCTTCTTCTCAAGAATGGCTGGACAAATTAAGGGGAAACTTCACACAAATATTCCCCAAGCCATGGGTGTACAAGTTTAAGGAACAATTGTGAGGTCACATGGTTTTGCAGCCATATTGGATTGAAGAAAAATATTAAAGAATGTATTCTCTGGAACCAATCAACATTGCTTAATCAATCAACATGAAACTTCACATTTATGATCGAGTCGTGATGGGGAATACATGTTTTAAATTTCAACTGAATCGGATGCATGATCTGGCAGCCAAAATTATTTAGTTTTTTGATGTGGTTTTTCATTTATTTTTCTTTTTTCTTTTTAATAAAGCACACTTGGCTGTACCTGGATGGGTTTGAGGGTAGAGGAGTAGTAGCTGAAATGTGAATCCTATCCAAGTTCTTCCTGATGACTTCATCTTTGCTTTTTGCTTGTTTCGGTTCCTTCTGATTACTCCAATGCATGACTGGTACTGATTTGATTTGAATATATTTTAATCCAATTCCAAATTCATTGGAATAATGAATAATAATTTGAAAAAACGTCATGGGTCAGGGTCAGATGTCCGATCAAGGCGGGATGTCTTGGTACCCAGTCATCACTGCCAGCAGTTACAAAGTGGCAGTTCTAATTATGTCTCTTATTAATTACATAACACACTGGTACACAAACGCCACACAAAATACACTAAAGCAGTCCTGACGAGGGTCTGCAATCTCTCACTGCTCTTTTTCTTGTTTTAATTGTGATATCATGGTAAAATTATCCCAAAGCAATGCAGAAGTGACATTGCCACACAGCTTCAAAGACTTTCCACAATAAGAGTTTTCCTTAAGAGGCCTATTCTTAAGTTGCAGGCACCTAAGTAGCATTGGTACAGGTCAGCAGAGGACCGGGGTCACATATCCATATGATTTTTGTTTGCCAGTTCATTCATAATTAGAAATATATCTATATATATATATATATATATATATATATATATATATATATATATATATATATCTACATATCTATCTATCTACATATCTATCTATCTACATATCTATCTATCTACATATCTATCTATCTACATATCTATCTATCTACATATATATATATATATATATATATATATATATATATATATATATATACATATACATATATATATACATATACATATATATATATATATATATACATATACATATATATATATATATATATATATATTTATATATATATATATATATGTGTATATATTGTTGCGGGCCGGGGGTCGGTGGCGAGAACGATCACTAGGTGGGGAAAGCTACGTCGTCTCCACCAGACTCCCCGGAATTGTAGGCCGTCGCTCCGGATAACGGCGGGTCGCTGAACCAACCGTGGTGGCCAATATTTCAACCGCGTCACGTAGGGTCTATTTGTCTCTAACCAAATTACCTAATTAACTACGCGATTTCGACTACCAGGGAAACCACGCCCTCGGCACGTCTTGCTCCAACCGGGTCACTCTACCGACTGCGGTAGAGTTCCAACTACCGACTACCAACTCCGGTTCGGGTGCAACCGAGCGGAAACTGCCAAAGCTATGTTTGCTGGAATGAACGGATTATCGTGTATAAAACCCGCCTAAACTCAGATCCGAACCATGCTGGACCAATGCAAGAAGGGACGGAAACGGACTGGGAACATTTCTGTGATGATTTATTTACAGTAAATGAAGACACAAAGCAAGACAACGCAAATATGCAAGCAAGGAATATTTACAATGATCCAAAAACACTTGTTCAGTTCTACTTACAAGATGGGGCTACACACAGACACACACACAAATGAAAATAAACCCAGAGTTCTTTATTGGACCCTCGCAGATGAGGAGAGAGACGAGCTGGGGGTCAGAGTCCGGCTGGGTACCTGACCGTCGGAGGAAGGGGGTGCTCCGTGATGCGGCACCTGGCAAAGGTCGTTGGTTTGGTCCCCAGTCGCACGTGTGGGACTCGTGGTTCGTGGCGGAGCTTAGGTGGTGAATAGCAGGGTCCATGGAGGGCGGTCAGGGTCGCTCTTTCCTTTCCTTGTAGAGGGCCAGCAGAGACACGTTTGCCACCTTCACGACCTTCTGCTCAACCCTTCGCTTCAAAAGAACTGCACGCTCCTCAACAACAACAACAACCCTGTCGAAAACCTCCGAACAACCTTCATAACAACCCCTTCGTAACAACCCCCAAAAAAACACCTCTGACTCAGAGAGTGCTCGGGAATTTATGGACCTTCCTCAACGGGGTGGGGCTCGCTCGAACAGATGTCACTCCCCGCCCTGATTGGGCAGGCTCCCATGGACTCGCCCTTCCTGGGCGGGATTTCGGCTCCTGCCGGGAAACCCCACCCACTCTTCCACGTGGGTTCGTACTTGTCGAGCAACAGTATCAATGTTGCAAAGGTTGTCGTGAAAGAGTTACAATGTTTGTGGGAGCCGAGAAACCGGAACCGCGAGATCTTGCCTTGGCACATCAGGATGCGAGAAGGCAGCTGGTTGGTGGATCATGATGGGCCAAGGGGTCATGCAGATGGGATGGTAGTTAGACGGCTTGTTAGATGCAACAACCCAACTAAAACAAATCGCAACGCACACCTTTGATTCTCCCACTAGACAAAAGGAAGGGGTTCTGACTACACACATACTTAATGACATAACTGACTTTTGGGACATAACTGACTATATATATATATATACATATATATATATATATATATATATATATATATATATATATATATATATAAATATATATAAATATATATACATATATATACATAAATATATATACATATATATACATATATATACATACATATATATATATATATATATATATACATATATATACAAATATATATACATATATATACATATATATACAAACATATACATATATATACATACATATATATATATATACATATATATATATACATATATATATAAATATATATATATAAAAATATAAATATATATATATATATATATATTGTTGTGGTTACCAAATTCGCAAACCACCATTCAGGTCCCTTAGGTGAGATATCTCGGTAAGTACATGTGTAGTTAGGCCCAAACCCGTTGTCTAGTGGGAATACATGTCATTTATGCGTGCTGCGACTCTTCAGGATAGCCGTTTTTCTTTTGCTATCTTTATTTTGGACCAACCGCCATGATTACCACCACAACCACAACATCAACCACCAACCACAACATCAACCACCAACCACAACGCCGCTTCACCACAACCGCCACGACCTTCCCGTCACACCTCGCAACCGTCGCATCGCCACCGTTCTTGCCCCGCTGTGGGTACCGGTGTTGGACTCGTGCAGGGCGCGCGCCGAACAGCGTGTACAAAATCACGGATTTTGTGCTTCAAAAACGGATCAAAAACGACACGCCCACTTTTTGCCGTCCAATCGGTGAGCGAGGGGCGAATTGGCCCCGCCCCCAGGGTGATCGATATATGCAAATTTATGGATCAAAAAGCCTTCACGCCCACTTTTTCTCGGGCCAATGGGGAGCGAGGTGAAAGGTCGAAGGGAGGGGGTCAAAGATGAGAGGGCGAAGCTACGGGGCTGATAAAAAGGACCGTGTTCGTCAGTCCAGAGAGTCCAGAGGCGGAGAGTAGGAGAGTAGGAGAGTCGGAAACAGAGAGTCAAGACTTCGCGGGCGGTGGAAGGAGCTGGTCGTCGTGTGCGTTGGAGTCGGAACGGAGGGGACGGAGCTGTGGAGAGGCGGCGAGGGCGGACGAGGGGGTGCTCGCGTCGTGCAGGGAGCTGCACCCCAGGGAGGCCGACAGCGCGACCTGGCCGAGGTGGAGACGCTCGTTGCGGGGCAATAAAAATCCTCGATACCCCGAGCATCAGCAACCCCCTCCTGTTTCCCCCCCGCGCTGAGATAGTGCGACCAAGGGGGCCCCTTTCCCACCCCCTACCAGACACTGTCCGCGAGGCCCGCGGAGTTGAGGCACCATCGCCGCTCCGCGTCTCATCACCAGACGGGTAGGCGCGACCCGGTCTCGGCCTCAGGCCCGCCTCATCCTTGAGGGTATTCTTTTCCTTGGTTTTGGGTATGTGTTGTCGGCGCCGTCTGTGAAGTAGAATTGTATAAGTGTTGCCGTGTGCTCGGTAGTCGGTATTAGCTCTGCATTGTGTTTTCGCTTTTACATTTGCTTTTTGTGTAAATTACATTGTGTCTTTTCTGTGTGCATTTGGTGGATTTGTATATGTGTGCTCCCGTGTGCCGCGAATAAATGTGCTTTGTGTTGAACTGTTTCCCGCTTCGCTTCGTCTTTTCCTCTATTGAATCCCCATCTTGCTTCACGTAAAGGGTTGGTAGTAGGCTGAATACGCCCGATAATTAATCGAACCGTCGAGGTCGACGATAACACCGCTCGGTTATTCTGATAGTACGGAACGGGTCGCTTAAGTGGCCCGTGTCCGAAGTCGACCTGCGGCGAGGTGCGATCGCCCGGTCTACCCTCCGCGTGGGTACTTAGGTAGGTCGAATTTGGCGAGCAACCCTATCCCACGCGGGGGCTGATTGGCTCGATCGCGGTGAGACCGAAAGGTCCACCCGTGACTGGTTCCCGGCGTTAGTCCGAGAGGGTCACGACTGGATTGTCCGTCCGGTGGGCGACGTGCCGCGATTCGAGTTACGTGGCCGTCAGCACGCCGGCGGGCGCGAAATACCGCAACACTGGTGTCAGGAGTGGGATACAAATTCATCGCCCTCCTCGCGGCACTGGTATTGGAGAGCGGGACAACAGGCTCTCCTGTCTCCAGCGAAATTCACAGGAATCGGTCCAGGGGTGAGAGAAGCGACCCCCGATTCCCTCCAAATTACGAGCGAGCAAATTAACCCTTTAAGAGAAGCAAGATGGCGTCTCAAGGCGAGCGGGAGCCGGGGGTATTAGAAATGGATGTAGAATGTGTAGAATCCATGGTCCAGGATGGAATCCCCGAGCAGGAAATGTTGATTGTGCAGGAACACGGACTCGCCCAACTGAACCCAGAGCCCGAAATGGGTGCGGCAGCGGCCGCGGTGTATGACACCTCCCCCCCCTCCTCTCCACCAAAACCCTTCCCCAAACCTTGCCGAAACGGCTCAGCTGAGTGCATTCGACATGGCCCAGCTATGCGCCATGCTGGCGGCAATGATCGAAAAAATGGATACAAATACAAATGAAGTGAAAACGACGATGGATGCGAATACACAGCAAATGAGGGAAGAGATGAAAGAGCTGCGGGGTGAGACGCAGAACATGGGAATGAGCCTAAAAGGAAGCTTGGAAGAACTAAAAAACGAAATGAAAAAGGAAGTCGACACGATACGAGCGGAGGTGACCGGGTTAAAAGAGAAAGTAAAAGGAGTGGGAGTCGCAATGGAAGAAAGTAAACAAGAGAGGGTAAACGAAATAAAGACGGTGGTGGGAAAAATAGACAAAGTAGGAAAAGGATTGGGAGAAGTAAAGCAGGGACAAGACCAAATAAAGGAGGAAATAGGGAGGAACACGACGGCGATAGAGGAATTAAAAAGAGAACAAGGGAAAATAAAGGAGGGATTGGGAGCCGTGAAGGAGGACTGTGAGAAAAGACATCGGGAAATGACAGACAAAGTTGAAAACCTGCGAAAGGAGGTAAAAGCGGAGACACAGAAAGGATTAAAAAAGGTGACGGAGGAATGTAGAAAGAGACATGAGGAGGTAATTAATGAAATGGAGCGGAAAGCCGGAGAAAAGACAGAGGAACTGGGGGAACAGATAGGAAAAAACCGGGGCGAGACAGAAGAGCAGTTTAGGACAACGAGGGAGGAAATATCCAAGACAAATAAGATGGTGACACAGGTACAAGGGGAGGTGGAGCAAATAAGAGAAAAAGTCGGGGAACTGTCGTTAGGAACGATAGGGGAGGAAATAAATGGGGTAATAAAGGGAAAAATGGAGGAAATGGAGAAGAGACTGGCGGATAGGGTGGAGGCCCGGTGTGAGAAGCAGGGTGGCTTCCTTCGGGAACAGGGGGAGAGGATATACTCCCTCGAGGCGGATCGTGCCCAGGTGGGGCCGGTGTCACAAGGCGGAGCAGGAGGCTTGCCCGATGCGGGGGTGAGCATGCCAAGCTTGGGGAGGGTAGAGACCGCGGGGTCTTTTGGCCTAATGGGGGTACCCAGAATGACTGTTCCAGGGGGTGTGCGGAGTGTGAGTCCAATGGCTTGGGAGAGTAAGCGGGACGACGCGGGGCACGGACAGACGCAGACAAGGGTGGTGGAGCCCCCGGGCAAATGGCTCGGACCCTGCGGGAGTGAGGCACCATTGGGACTGGGGAGGTACACTCCTCCCGGAGTCCCTAGGGAACGGGAGGAGACCTCGAAAGAACCGAGGGTGCCGCTACCCCCGTACGATGGCAAGACGGACTTGAGGGCGTATATGGCCCAGTTCCAGTGTGTTGCCAGAGGCAATGGCTGGAACGAGGTGCAGGGTGTGGCACAACTCACAGCGGCCCTGCGTGGCGTGGCTTTGGAAGTCCTGACCACGGTACCCAGTGAGGGGGCGACCCTGGAGGATCTCCATTCGGCCCTAAAAACCGATTTGGCATGGACCAGCAGAGCGAGCTTGTTAAAGCTCAGCTCAACGGGCGCAAACGACGTCCCCAGGAATCGCTGGGAGAATTGGCACATGACATTCGCCGCTTGGTGGGGATCGCGCACACCAACATGCCACCGGAGTACCGGGAGGAGATTGCCCTGGACCATTTCCTTCGAGCAATAGGGGGCACCGATGTCGGAGCATTGCTCACCGTATGGCGCCCGGACAACCTCCAGAAGGCGGCTGATACTGCTGCCTGCTGGGAGGCAGCCAGAACACCATTGGGAGGGGCTGGGCGCCACGCGGTGGCAGTCCGACAGGTGGACCCCGTGCACGACAGTGCGCTGGGAGCCGGGGCAACCCTGGGCGACCAAGCGCGAATGGAAAGGATGGTGCAGGGCATGTTCGACCGCCGGTTCGGGAGACCTGTGGAGAGGCGGTCGGGCCCGGGAAGGGCGGGAGATGGGCCATCGGGGAGTACCCGAATTCGGAATGGAGGGGGGTATAATTCGGCGTACTGGAGGCAAACACCTTACCAGAAGAGGTGTTATAATTGTGGCGCAGGGGACCACCTGCAGCGGAGGTGCAACGCCCCGCGCAGGGAAAGGCCCCCGCGAAGAGAAGAGCCACGGCCCCCTAGACCACCAACTCCGCCCCGGGTCAATAGGGATAGCCAGGCCCAACCATCACCCCCCCACCAGTCCCCGGGAAACTAAGAAGTGCCGAACATGTAGGGCCGTGTTCGGCAGACTCGGACGGAGAAGAGCCCTCAGAACTGCGACAGGTCATCAGTTGTGGCCAAATTGGCAAAGGTAGCTTAACAATTCGGTGCAAGATTGCCGGCGTAGGGGTAGACGCCGTGGTGGACCCAGGAGCAAGCGCCACGATCATCA
>NC_140963.1:117517833-117607833 GCF_056783735.1 Eptatretus burgeri | reverse complement strand
AAGAGACATGAGGAGATCTGTGTAAGGGAGAGGGATAGGGTGGAGTCCACAGGGTAAACAAGATGGACATTACAGGGACTTTCAGGTCCTTACACGACAGGGACTTTCAGGTCCTTACAGGACAGGGACTTTCAGGTCCTTACAGGACAGGGAGGGACTTTCAGGAAGGAAAACAAGGAATTTGAAGGAGATAGGTTTGGGGTGGATTAGTGGGGGTAGAAAAGATCATGGTTTTGGATGGGGGAAGATAAGAGATGGTGATAAACAGCTGTTTTGAAGACCTGGAGGGAAGAGTAGGATTGAAGAGAGTGTGGGAGTTTGTTCCAAAGGCAGGAAAAAAAGAGGAATGAAAGAGTGAAGGGGAGCAGCAATTGTTGATTTTGGTAGTTTTACCAGAAGGGGGTTGCTGGCGGACCTTGAGCGCCCTGCGGAATATTGGGGGGGGGGCATATCTCAGACAGAGTGGGGGAGCAAGGCTGGAGAGGAGGTGGTAGAAGATAGAAAGACCACTGACCTGCCTGTGGGGATAGAGTGAAAGACCCAAAGACTCAGCTTCATCGTGGGAAATACCAATGATCCTAAATGCCTTGGTTTCCATAGTGTGAAGCCGAGAAAGGTGAGAGGCAGGAGCACCAGCCCAGAGGAAGAGATCAGTACTCCATCAGGCTGTGGATGAAAACTATGTAGATGGTTAGGAACTCAGGTGGGCCAAGGAAGGACTTTGCACGATGGAGGATGCCCAGTTGGCGACTGGTTTTGGAGGCCAGCCAGCTGAGGTTGGTGTACCTTATGTGAGTGTGCACTTGGTACACTTATCTCGGCCAAATGGGTTGCTCAGTGGGTCCAGGGCCAGGCAAAACAGGAGGGTGAGAGGCTGTCTCCCAGGAAGATCCCTCGATGTATCTTCATCCCGGTATTTAAATCTTTTCTTCTGAGTGCTATAATAACAATGTGGTATTCCAAGGCTGCATTGCTTTCTCCATCAGTTTGATTATTTGGGGATTGATCTTGTACAATACCTGGTGTTGGCTTAATGGTTAGGGTGATGGGCTTGGGATCCTATGATCCTGAGTTCAAACCCCACTCGGCTGTTGAATTAATACCAGGTGGGGTTAACTCTGCCTGTCATCCTTCCGAGGTCAGCGAAATGAGTGCCAGCTTGCTGGTATACTGTGTCGGAGTGGCGACCCGTCCAGGATTGTGTCCAAGAGCCAAGGAGACTGCTTACGCAGCACTCTGTACTCTTGACACAATCAAACAGGTGCACCTGGCTGGCACTCTGCACGCTCTGCACAGAGTATGGTCCCAATGAATGGATGGATCTTGAACAAATGCATGCATTCCATCATCCATGAATGTGGGACACTATCAAAAGTTTTTAAGCAGTCTATCTGTGCTGTGGATAATTTGGTTCTTCTGGTATTGCAATTTTTGAGTACAGCTTTGTTTAGTAGTAGATGGTTCATTGTTCCATCGCATCCTCTCTTGCATCCCTTCTGTTCTGCCTCTTGGCCTCCTTCTTGTGTTAGGTGACGGTTAATCATTTATGTGAGGATTCCCGTCAGAAGTTTGTACGTTGTTGGTAGACAGGTTATTGATCTTTACTTGTGAGGTAGTTGCGTTTCATTACATTTTGGGATGAGGAAGGCATTACCTACTGTGAGCCACTCATCCAAGGTCTCCTCCCCTTGGATAAGTTTGTTCAATGCTCGAGCGGGGCGGGGGGGGGGGGGAAGAGAGCATCGAGTTGCTTTAGCCAGAAGTTTGGAATTGCATGCTGGCCTGGCCATTAAAAGTTTGATATTTTTGTGACTTGGTTTTTAAATATTCTTCTTCATTAAATATCACCAAGGCATTTCCTTTTGATGATGATGTTTTTTTTGTTTTTTTGCTCCAAGATTTGGGTCGAATTCACCTCTTTGTTGTATTCTTTTGGGTCTTCATTGATCTCTCTACAGAATTTTTCAAATTTATCTTTCTTGAGATGATTTGACATGTTTTGCTTTTGTTTCCACAATTCTTGAGAGAATCTTTTTGGTTATTTTCAAACATGCAGTTTTGTTTTCTCCCTTTGTTGACTTTGTCATTGCTTGTATTTTAAAAACCTTTCTTGCAGTCATTTATATTCTGAGTTTGCTTTCAGCAGCCATTACTTCGAGGTCTTTTTCCCAATTTTGTATTTGTTTTTTAGTTTTTGGATTCTCTTCATTAGCTTTGGGCTTCGATTTTCCCCTTATAAATTGCCGTATTTGTCCTGTTTCTTTTCTCAGTTGCTGGTCTGTATCTGCCTGGTCTGTATTTGTATGGGCTGGTTTGCTCTTCTTGCGATGTTGTTTTCTTGTTACTTTTCTTTGTATGAGCAGTTCCGCATGTATTTTATTGAATGAGCTTGTTACTCTCTTGGGATATAAAAATGTGTGTGTGTGTGTGTGTGTGTGTGTGTACGAGATTAAATTTTTGGGGGACCTGGTAACAACAACAAAAAAGGCCCAAAAGGCCTGAAAAAAAAGAGGATTCCATGTTATAATGACCCCCCAAAAAGAGGGCTCCGTGGTATTTTGGCCCAAACAAAAAGGACTCCATGTTATTTTGACCTCCAAAAAGAGGACTTCATGTTATTTTGACTCCCCCAAAAAAAGAGGACTCCATGTTATGTTGGCCCCAACAAGAGGACTTCATGTTATTTTGACCCCCAAAAAGAGGACTTCATGTTATTTTGGCCCCAGGGAGGACCCCAAGTTATGTTGACCCCAACAAGAGGACCCATGTTATGTTGGCCCCAAAAAGAGGACTTCATGTTATTTTGGCCCCACAAAAAGAGGACCCCATGTTATGTTGGCCCCAAAAACGAGGACCCCATGTAATTTTGGCCCGAAAAAAAGAAGAGGACTCCGTGTTATTTTGATCCAAGAAAAGAGGACTCCATATTATTTTCGCACTCGCGAGCTAATGTTTCTTTAGACTCGTCTGCAAAAGTCTGGAGGAATTCCTCTGTTTTATTGCTTTTTCCCCCTTGGAAATAAAATGCCATGTTAAGGTTTTCCATTACCAAGCAGCTTGCTATCACTTGCCAAGCCACCTGTTCCTTATCAACCATTTAGTTGGAGTGCTTGCTTGAGTGATTAAGCCACTTGGTGAGCGCACAACAAGCTGATTGGTAACTGACATTATACCACACTTTAAGAGGTATGTTCAGTTAGCAAGTTTTTATTTTCTTATTTTTTTGTACTCATTGACAAAGTTCGTGGAAGAGCTAAAAGTTTCTTGTTGGGTGTTCACTAGGTGGCTTAAGCACTCAAGTAAGCAGTCCAACAAAACCGGAGATATGAAATGGCTGCCTTAACAAGCGATGGCAAGCTGATTGTGAATGGAACACACCTCAGCACATGTGCGAGACCAAGGACCTTTTTCTGGTTATGCCGTTTGTGTAACGAAAAAAGTTAATTTCAGATGATTTTCACCCTTTTCACCATTGTTGAGCTTTTTAAGCTTTTCAGCATCGCTACGGTTGTTTCATTTCATCACATTTCACGGCATCTCAAAAGATTGTGAACCAAGATTGGTCGTATGGGGCCCCATGCAATTGCATGGGTTGCATGACCCTCACACTGCCTCTGCTCGGGGCCCACCTTGAGCTCAGAACCCTGGGCATGGGCACTGCGTGCCCTGCATAAATCCATCACTGGTGTGTGTGTGTGTGTGTGTGTGTGTGTGTGTGTGTGTGTGTGTGTGTGTGTGTGTGTGTGTGTGTGTGTGTGTTTGTTTACATAGTGACAGTATGAGATGGTTGAAATACCATGGGAGACATTTCGGACCCACTGACCGATACATGCAGAATGGTGTTGGGCGAAGCCAGGTGGACATTTGCAGATAAAGCTACCAATTGTGTTCACACACAGGAAATGACAGTTGTGCTGTTTGCTGGTACATTCGTCCAAGTCTGTGAATGAGAAATGTCATTTTTGGCTTAATGTTTATTCATGCCTAAAGGGCAAATCACACAACATCCCTCAATCTCCAAAATAAATAATTCATCGCACACATTTGTTTCGGAAACTGTACAATGATACACGTCATGAGAATACACAATGCGATGTCATTTGACATTATTGCATACAATGACAATGCAATGCCACGATTCATTAAGAAGCTATACAGCGTCAAGGAAGCACTACTTTGAAAGGATGACAGTCGATTTTGATGTGATAAGATTAAAACGATCCAGCAGTTTCCAGTGACAGAACTATCCTGTTGGCAATATTTGCCATATATTGATGGCATAGCAATACAACTCCATCTTCGGATGAGCAATGCTGCAGATAAGGAATTTGAGATTTGGCCAGTATGACCGGCATGCAATCACCTACTCATCTCAAAAGGAATTGTGGGATCTTTATGAGAAAGCTGGCTTCAGGTTTTCCCTGAAAAGATGACATGCTGTAATACGAGGAACAATGTTGCTTACGGAACATTGCGACAACAGTTTATAGTTGGATCCCATTTCTTTGGAATTGAATCCAAATTGGATGCCTCGAAGGCATGATGCATCATAAACTGAGATTTCAAAAAAAAGAATTACAATTGAAAAATTCACATTTCAATCAATTAGGTAACTCGTGCCTGTGAATCGCCCTGCCTGTGAAACACCAGGATGGTCATTTACAGCTGGGTCGGCATTCAAACCCAGGATCAACAGCTTTAAGGGCAGTATGCATACCTCGATGCCAGTTATGCCAGAACAATGACAGTGGGTGACGTGAGTTTTACTCGGATGGGACTTTAACCCATAATCGTTGTTCTGGATATCCATATCACTCAAGGAAGCGCATACCATATTGTAAATGCGTCGCAACTCCTTTTGACAATTTTTCAACATCAAAATATCTTAATCATCACACAAGAAAGTGTTCTGCACAAGTTTGGGAATGAAAGAGGCGGCAGAAACGAATAAGAAAAACAAAACAGGTAAAGGATATCAAAGGGAAATAAAAGGAAAGGTTTTGTACAAACCTTTGCAAGTCTTTCCGTCCTCAAGCATGATGTAACCCCGGGGGCAGGAGCACTGGAAGCTTCCCTTGGTGTTTTTGCAGAGGAAGTTGCAGGGTTTTGGAGACTGTACACATTCATCCAGATCTGAACTCAGTTATTGGGTTATAAGGGACGAGGGAAAGGAAAACGATACAAGGCTTGTGAGTCAGTGAAATATAATAATAATAATAATAATAATAATAATAATAATAATAATAATAATAATAATAATAATGGCAATGATAAACTCTATGCTCTAACACATAACCTCCTTTGGATTTTTCTGAAAGAGTAACAATGGCAATAATAATAATAATAATAATAATAATGATAATATAATCGAGAGCAAAGCCGATGGCACTCCATTGTAAATCCGCACGCTTCCCACTTGAAGCAAAGTTGAAAGATGGCAAAATGTTCCACGAGGAATGACCCAATATCAAATTTTGTGTTAACTTTTTTTTTCTGTTTTGACCCCTGTGACCCCAAGTTCACCAGGCTGAACAGTCACCACATGGGGGTTTGAACCTAGGGAAAAATCCAAGAATTCATAACATATTTCATGCTTCCCCAATGTTGATTGCATATACAACGTTTCATTGAAAACTTTTAAAAATGTGCCCGAATTTGCATTTTTCTGTATTTGACCTTTTGACCCTGCCACAGGGGGACGGGGCCAAAAATGATACCTCAACTGCCATGTGGTGATCATAACAACCAAGTTTGGTAAATTTCTGCACAACCGTTTAGGAGGAGATAGTGTGACAGACGGCCAGACAGACAGACGACAGACAGACGGAGCCGATTACAATATCCCTCCATTTTTCTCAAAAAGTGTGGGGATAATAATGAAGCCATTAAAATATGGATGATATCGAATAACCAGGAGACAGGGAAATACACTAGTCTGTACAGTATTGCATCACAAGGAAAAACTCAATGAGCATTTGGGTTACAGAGTTTATATGAATTAACAACGTGCGGTAATGTATGGACACAGATTATTTGGGTTAAATGTCAGAGGTTTGCGCTCCCAGCAATGATTTGAAAAATAAATTGCATGCAATGAAAGAGGCAGTTCTTGCGGCATGGCTCACCCTGGCACACAGTTCCTGCAAGGTCGGTCGTGTATCCACGATCGCACAGACAGTGGAAGGAGCCAGCGGTGTTGATGCATCGGCCATTCTCGCAGGGCTCCGGCAGCACATGGCACTCGTCAATGTCTGGGAGGAGGTTAAAGTTTTGAAACCTGTTTCAGCATCGCGAACTTGGATCGGAAGCTTCTGGAAAATAGGCACATTCTCAGGGGAACTATCATGTCATTATCAGATTGTAGGTACAAACCCAGCTGGCTCATTAATGATCTTCGGGGAGGTGGTAATCTGCCTGCATCTGGTCTACGTCTGGTGGCAGTTCACGGATTGCGTTCGACTCTTAATGCCTTTCAGGACAACTGAGCATCGGCACTAAAAACCTACTAATTATTTAACGGCTCCAATTATTCTTCCGACATTCTCGTGTGGTCGGCTGGCAAAGGTTTTTCCCCAAGACCTTCATGGACCGGCAGGTCAGGCCTGACATTCGATTGAAGGTGGTTGGAATTTGTGTTCTGTTCAGAACGCAGGCAATAACTCATCGATTCTTCACAAAAAACACCGCGGCATCTCTAACATCCATCAACGACCAGTGCTGACAGATGGGTCTTTCAGTTTAACGTCCAGATGATGGACGGTACTCACATTGCTGCCTCGCTCTGAAAGTGAAACACCAGAATGGTTGTTTATAGCTGGGTCGAGATTCAAACCCAGGGTAGACAGCTCACAGGTGAGTATGCATACCTAAAGGCTCTGCTGACAGCCTGATCATGGACATTAAAAATACTAGTGATGAAAAGGTAGCACAACTCAAAACCTCCTCCGAATTGAGTGGGGAAAAATTCCTTCTCATTGAAATGCTGGTAATCTCACAACCAATGTCTGTCTTTCTCGATTGTGTTGATGAATTGTAAATATTACCAAAAGACAGCGATACATATTATATATAATCAATTTCTCCTGGGAAAAAATTATTAGCTTGATTATTCAAGGAACTTGGCATTTATGATTCAGCCATTATTCTCATCTCTCACCCGAGCCATCCGTGGTGTATCCTGGTCCATGTGGACACAACTTGCGGAAGGGCAAGTTGCCAGGCAGTGGACACATCTCACACTCGCTACCCCAGCCACGACCAGAGTTGCAGCAACATTCGGACTTTGTGACCAGTGAAAGCCCACTCGAAGACAGTTGGCACAGTCCATGGATGGCCTCGATGAAGCAGAAACCCTGGCGTATGTCTAGTGAGAAGATAAACAACAGCAAGCGTACAGAGCAGGGTACTTATGGACGAGGTGAATAAGACGTGATTATATTGCGATACATTGGGCATCACGAGTGAGCGTACAAACGTACCGATGCATTCAATGCCACTGGGACTTCCGAAGAACCCGTCATGGCATTCACAGAAGTAACTTCCAATGCTGTTCCTGCATCGGCCATTTTCACAGATTCCTGGCTTGGAGCGGCACTCATTCTCGTCTGCACACATACAAGCAGCTCCTACTTTGGTACCAGGTTGTACACACCTGCTCAATCACCCATCTGACCTTACAGGTGCATGCACGTTAATTACACAGAAATGTATTTGCAGTGTCATGTGCTGTGTCACACTTTGGTGTGATTTGATCTCTTCCTGTAACTTAAATTAGCAATCAGTGATGGTCTCTTCTCTGCTCCTAATATAATATGTTCTGCATCAATCTAAGCATACCACACCTTCTTCTTCTTCTTCTTTTATTTTTATGGAGCACATGTTTGTGGTTAACATAATTTGCTGGGGGCACATCTGTTGGGGCCACTGATGCGGTGCTCCCTGGAGGTTTGAGCAGGAATTTGTAATTTGTTCAGGGTACCCGGCGATAGCTCACCTGCTCTTTGCGGAGAACACTGTGGGATCTTTAACGTTCACCAACTCATAAAGGCAGATGGGATGCCAGGTTTAACACCAATCCGAGGATGGCACATACAATGATGAATCGCCCTCCATGTGAAACATGAGGATAACAGTTTATAACTGGGCATGGATTTGAATCCAGGTTCGAAAGCTTCGAGGCAAATGAGGGTGACAGTGTTGTAAATTCATGGAAAAGTATTCTTTATGAACTTATCAGTGTCTTGCTAAACAACTGTCATCCCTGGGTCAGAAACACAACCATTAATCCCTCCTACCTCTAACTGTAATACATCAACTCATTCCTTTTACACTGAATACCACTATTTACACATCTCATTTCTTCATCATCATCGTCATCATCATCATCATCATCATCGCAGGATGGTTTTAAGGTAAGTACACTCACCTCTGAGGTGAGCCTGGGTTCGAATCTTGACCCAGCTATAAACTGTTATCCCGGTGTTTCACAGGTACGGTGATTTGTCAATGTATATGCCGTCCCTTGGATGGACGTTAAACTGGACAGTGGATGTCCTGTCTGCCGGCATTAGTTGGTGGACGTTAAATATCCCATGGTGTCCTTTACAAAGGTCAGGCCAGGTCAGGTCAGGTATGGGAGCATGGGCCAGAGCAGCACGTCGCTGCGTCCACTTTCTGCCGGGACTCAAGTGGCCTCCGTCTGGCCATCACCCAGGCAGATGCCATTCCCATCTCCTTGAGATGCTGAGTGGGCAAAGAGTCGGCAAGATATTGCCAACACCCTGGCCAAATTCCAAATTCCTGCCCTAACCAACAGAGGACATTGAATCAGTGGTACAGCTGCACCCTCAGCCAATTATGCTATCCTGCAGCCTTGTGCTGCACACAAAAGAAGATCATCACTAATAATTTTCTTTGCAATCATTTATTGCTCCAATCATTCTACTTCTTCTCTTTCTGCATTATAATTTCAGGTATATCCACGTCTCGTCTCTTTGTTTCTTTCCTTGAAAGCTGCCGGCAAGTTGCAGTGGATAATAATCACAGAAGTCACACATTAATTATATTGTCCTCTTCTGCCTATCATTTCTCACATTTTCGGAACACTCACCAACGCAACCCTCTCCACCTGGCCTGCGCACCATGCCTACAGGGCAGATGCACATGAAGGAGCCGATGATGTTTTTGCAGAGCATCCCCTGGATGTCACACTCGTGCAGACCCACGGCACACTCATCGAGATCTAGAGTGGGGATACACAGCGCACAGGTGGAGAAGATGACATTTGACCTTATTGTCCCTGCATACCTGTGGGAATGTGGCTTACCCAGTAGAAGCCTTGTTTAACATTCTGAGCTAATCTCACCTCGACACATCTTTCGGTCCTCCCGCAGGGCATATCCAGCAGGACAGGTGCATTCGTACGAGCCGTATGTGTTAATGCAACGAAACGCACAGAGCAGTGGGTTCTGGCTGCATTCGTTGAGATCTGTAACGAGCCACCAACCAGCCATTACAGAGTCTTTCCTCTATGCCTAGGATGTGCACCAGAAGCATGCAGCCAATGAGGTCTTAGACTGCAAACCATAAAAATTTGTTTAAAACATTAATAAACTTAATAAACTAGTAAAAATTGATAACTTATGTATTTTACATTTCGTTTGTAACTGTATTCACGGATCAAATTGTATGGTGGTGGTAAAATGGTGAGGACACACCATTAGTCTGTGGCTGAAAGCAGCAGTGTTGAGATTTTTTTTTTATTCCTAACTTCTGGAACCCAAGCTGGTTTCAGGAGAATTACTGTGCCACTATGAGTTTGTCGGTTAAACCCTGGCTGGCTCATTAAATATTTACAGTGGGAGGTAATCTGCCTGCCTCTGCCAGTCTGGGCCACATGCAATGTCAGTTCACAGTGCACTTGACTCTTTTTGACCTCAAGGAAGCGAGGATGGACCACAGTGCACTTGACTAGGACGGACATTGAAATTCTACCCATCGAAAGGCAGTACTGCTCAAAGATCTACTTGTTGGAATAAAAACGAATTTTTGCTTTGATAAAAACATAGGTAACTAGAATATCGGCTTGTTCTTATCACCAACCCAACTCATCCACCAAGTTTTGTCTTCACTCTTCCACAACATTTTGAAATATCGTGCAATGTATCGTTTTTGGCCCCATCTCTCAATGGTGAAAAAAAATCACTTGGATATTTAAAAAAAAAGAATTCTCGTTTCAGGATCTGGATTTGGATCTACACAAAAATCGAATCAATTCATCCTTGTTGCACACCCAACCTGCCCACCAAGTTTCGGCCTACTCCGTCCAGAAATTTTTGAGATATCGTGTTATACCGTATATTGTTTTTAGCCATATCACTCATTGATGAAGAATCACTTAAAAATAATTATCCGATCCAGATTCAGATCTTTACTGAAATCAAATCAAGTCATCCTTGTTGCAGTTACACACCGGTCCACCAAGTTTCGTCTGAATCTGTCCACAACGTTTTGAGATATCGTGCTCACAGACAGACAGACAGACAGATAGACAGACAAACAGACAGGTGTGAAAGCATAACCTCCATCCACCTTCGGTGGTGGAGGTAAATATATTGGAGTGAAGTAAAAGTCTATTTTTTTCAAACAGCGAATTTTTAGATCCAATCATTAATCAATGTTTTCCATTTACATCCTTCTACGTAACATTGTACTATTAGACAGGGCCCAGCCAAGGAAAAACGACCACCTTTTCTGATCAAAGTTATCTCAACGGTTCCGTCACCCTCATGCCATATACTTTCAATTTAGCAGAAGGGCCACCTGGATTTTGCCTCAAATCCAATATGACGGCTAAAATCCAAAAAGGCCACCAAAGACTCAGAGATCCTCCACGAGGATCTAAAAATAAATATCCTTGAATAGACTGAAAACTTTGATGGTTAGCAATTGAACAATGGAAAAACAATTTACTGCAATCTCAAAATGATACGTGGCTCAGGAGGTGGTTAAACAAGAGCATCAAGAGAAGTTTATCACGTCATTTCTGCTCAACAAAGACACTTAAACCAAGAACCAAGTTCCAAGTTATTCTTTGTGAATATGCTTGATGGAAATGAATATTTTTTAGAAAATTAAGTTATTACCTAAAGTAGAACATGAACAAATATTCGTTGGTTCGCTCTTTGAGTGGAATGAAAATATGAAAGGGAAGAAGTGCTTTAATCAGTAAGCCTCAATCTTTCATCGTCTCAATTTTACATTTGCTTCTATAGGAGGGAAGGGGATAGGTGGGGAGAAAATGAGTCTCAATTTTACATTTGCTTTTATGGGAGGGAAGGGGATAGTTGGGGATAAAATGAGTCTCCTATTTTGAGCTTTTGGCACCTGGGTCAGAAAGTTTTTCCCTTCCCCCCATTCATTTGAATGGGTGCCCCAGAAACCCCATTTATCATCTACTCCCCTCTGCTAAATTGAAAGTGTATGGTATTAGGGTGACAGAACCGCTGAGATAACTTTGACAGGAAAAGGTGGTAGTTTTTCCTTGGCTGGGCCTTGTTGATATTGGCTATCAAATACACGTGTTCAAACATCTATTTCGACCATCATGAATAAACAATGGCTGCATGATCAGACTAAATTACTGTGAAGTTCACTTAAGTCGCATCTTTTCAGATCTGCTTTGTGCTATGATTTTACATCTATTCTGTTCACTACAATCAAACGAAGTAACATCATCTTCACCATGTGTGGGTCGATATGTACCTTCACAAGCCATCATGGGTCCAGGTTCGAATCCCTCTTCGCATTGACACTCAAATCCACCCAGAACGTTGGTGCACGTGCCATTACCGCAGGGGTTACCAATAGAACACTCATCCGTGTCTGCAAGAAAAAAAAATGACATTCACAGGTCACGAAGCTCGTTCACCAATGTAAAACGTTGATGCTGGATCTTACCTTTTATACTTTTACAGTGATCTAAGGCCCATTGAGGAGCTTGTACCCATGTAGGACAAGTTATTATGAGACTATGGATGAATCAAACAGTAAATATGGAATTTGAATCTGGGATCACATGGTGAGGTAAGTGGTCAGATGAGAATACCAAGCAGCCCAACTGAATATTTGGAATATTTGAGGTTGAAAATATTTTCCTTTTAGTGGAACGTTCATTTTGTGGATGAAACCAACCAGCCAAAGCTTTGTTTGTGAGGTTAACACAAACTTATAGTTACTGCTTGGAGGATTTCCTGGTGAGATCCATGTCCAAATCTTACCAACACAATTGATGCCAGTGAAGTCGAGGTTGTACCCTAAAGGACACTCGCAGCGAAAGGAGCCATCGGTGTTAATGCACAATCCGTTGGTGCAAATTCCTGGATTCTCCACACACTCGTTCATGTCTACAGGTACACAAGTGCAAACAAACAATGCATGCTTAATTGCTATAATGCATTGGGCTATACCTCTGTGTCCTACAGATGCCTGAAGTGAAGCTTTCATTGACTTTTACCTTCACGTGTCTCTCCAGGTCCAGGAATAATTCCAACTCCCAATGGGCAAAGATCTTCAAACCCAGCTGTGGGTATAGAGGATGGGAAGCCCCATATGGCCTTCTGTACTATACTATAGACCACCACAATACAATGAGACACATTTTCACCAAATGTGAAATGGGGAGAGGATGGGGGTGAAAGGGAAGGGAGAGTATGGTCGTGGAGGAGGGAAAAGTGGGGAGGGGCAGGGGGGGGGGTTTCCAGAACTGAATTCTGACCTTCACCCTCTCGGGGGCAGAGTTCGCAGGGATCCCCCCAACCTTCACCAGGCATAGCACTGCAGCAGCATCGTGCTTTAGTGGTGTTTAGAGCCTTCGGCACAGAACACTTTCCCTCCTCAAAGTTTGTGAAACAAAAACTTTGCCGGGTATCTGTTGCATGGTGTGGGAAAGGAAGATCAAATCATTTTTTTTTTATCAAACAAATTAAACAAGGCTGGTAGGATCGCCTCTAGGTATGCACGCTTGACTCTGAACTGTCTAGCCTGGGTTTGAATCTCAGCTCAGCAATAAACTTTCACCCGCCTGCTGGCATTAGTTAGTGGACGTTAAACATCCCATGGTGTCCTTTTCAAAGAGTAAGCAAGCTATCACCAGCACCCTGGTCAAATTCTAAATTCTTGCCACCCCGAGTCGAATATCCTGCAACAGAGGGGCGACCCGTTCAGGATTGTAACCCTTGCCAAAGAAACTGCTTCAGCGGAACCAACACTCTGTCTGCAGTGTGATACATGAGCGAATTAATTAATTAATTAATGCATGAATGCAAATTAAGTGAAGTGAAATAACTCAATGATTGAATGCTTAACTATTCACTGCTTTACTCCACACTAAAGAAGCTTCTTTTCAATGCCTGTTCAATTCACGATTTTGGTTGGCGAGCTTACACTCATGTTAGGACATTTAATGCTTCAATTGTCTCTGCCAGCAAGTTCTGAGAGAGTTCCTTAAAGCAAGAACCAAATCTCACATTTCCTATTTGTAGAATCCTGAACCAGGATGGTCCAAACAGGTTTGGAGGAGCGATGTTGCTTGGTTCAGCCTGAACTTGTTCAGAACTTTCGGGTAGACATAAGGCAAAACATATGCTCTACTATCTTTTGGCTGATACGGTTACCATGTTCTCTTGCATCATGAGGATCCTTGCTTATCTGTAACTACCACAGTGGCTCCATGACACTCTATATGGTACAAGCTTCCAATCTTGCATCATGAGGCACAGTGTTTGATTCCAGTGTAAGGTGTCGTGGACATTTGAAGGACATGGCCATGAGAACTTAAGATGTCATTCAGGTATTCTTTTTTGAAGAGGTGGTGAAAAAAAAACATCGATCGAGATGATTTTGTTGGTGACCCACCAAAGCAACGGCGGCCATTGTCTGAAAGCAGGAAGCCAGGTGGACAATCACAGCGGAAGCTTCCTGGTGTGTTGCTGCAGGAACCAAAGAGACAGATTCCTGGCTCTAAGTGGCATTCATTAACATCTGGAACAGGAAAGAGGAACAGAGATTATTGTAGAAATGCTAACCAAGTTCGTTATTAGTTATATTTCATGTTGTACTCAGCACACAGCTGTCAGTCCTGGGTTAAAATACAAATCGACTAATCCACTGTCATAAATTAAGGAGGTTTGGTGGTTTAAGCAACATTAAGTTGTCGGTATGAATATTCAGGTTGGAATCAATGTTTGACAGCAATTGGTTACAAGGAAGTGACAATTTTACATTGCACACAATGAAAGCCTTTTGAGGAGATGAAATGTTACTGGCTGTGCAATCTATACCCACAAGTAGGCATGAACAAGCTTCGGTTTCCTTTGAAAGAGGAAAAAAAACCTCCAAAATCTTTTCAGTACCATGGCTCGAATCGTAATTTGATAGGCCCATTAGACCTTGGTTGTGTACTTAAAAAAAAAAAAAATTCAAATAATTTTAGCACTGTGGTTTTTTTCAATCCATTGGCAAAAGTTAAAGATCTGACAAAGTAGAAACACAACACTTGTGACATCTAATACACTTGGTGAAAGGGTACCACTTCCCACTATGTCCTGTTGATCAACGACTGTAAAGCCATCCCATATCAGAAAATCTTTCCAATATCTTCATCCACAGTAATGTGCAAGATAACCAATGTTTAACCATCTCTCATCCCGCATCCCCTTGCACAACATTCCCCCAACCAATGTTTAACCATCTCTCGTCCCACACCCCCTTGCACAACTTTCCCCCAACCCAAATCCACCCAGGCACTGGTCGATACGGAGTTCGTATCCAGAAGGGCAGATGCAGCGAAATGAGCCATCTAGGTTTTGGCAGGTGCCAGGTGCACAGGTGTTGGGGTCTGAGATACACTCGTTCACATCTGCAACAAGATAATCATTCAGGCAAGAAGGAAGTGAAGTTATAGCTTCAATACAGTGCAGATTACATCTTAGCACCACTTGCAATTACATGCATAGTTATGCAATAATTAGGCATAGCATGATAGTAAATGTACACAATAAGGCAATTTGAATAAATGGAAGTTATTAAACCTCGGCCAGGTATGTATTCGTAGGATTACAGGATAAGAAGTATTGTCACATGATGGTATCATAAATGATTAAAAAGAATAAGTATAAATAATAAGAAGATAACTTTAAGGCAGCAAACCCATTCAAACTAACCGATGCAGTTCTTTCCATCCAAACTCAGTTCGTAGCCCTCGAAGCAGAGACACTGGAAGGATCCCTGGGTATTGAAGCACTGGCCACTACGGCATACCTGCACACCCAACGAGCTGCACTCATCCACATCTGACACACAATGCAGGAGAGAAAAGTGTAAGCATTGTAAATGAGTGAAAACACCCATCAAAACACAAACCACGTTGCTTGTGCTCTTTGTCGGTAAATGTCTTGTGTTGCATAATAATCTAAGTTGTGGTTGCATAATACATGAAGCATTTGCTTGTTTTAAATGATGCAACTGATTCGTATAATCTTTATACCTATATAAATGCAAGTTGTGTGAATGTGTCTGAATGGGGTAAACGTCGTAACCACAGCACATATAATGCTGAATGATACCTCATTTAAGAGCTCTTGGGTGCAGACAGTGCATGTGGAGGTACACAAATATCGATATTCATGCAATTTGGAGTTATGTGCATTTTTGTGGATAAGTTACACACACGGGCTTAAACACCAGGATAGGCTTTAAGTTACACTTAAACACCAGGATAGGCTCAGAGTCGCTGGTTTGCACATTTACCGGAAGTTAAAAAAAAAAAAATATATATATATATATATATATTATATATAACCACAAACTATTTAGTCAATTCCGTCCAACGGATAATTGCCTTTTCGTTGATTTTCTTCACTGAGAAACCTTAGCAGCGTTAAAAGTTAGTGACTATTATGCTGAATGGGGGTGGGGGTGGGGGTGGGGGTGGGGGTGGAGAGTTGAGAACTTGAAGAAGTAAAGGGGGAGGAGAGGACAGAGTTAGGCTTGCGGGGGGAGGGTGGGGGGCAGAGAGGAGACAGAGAACTGGGAGAGGGGGTTTGAGGACTTGGGGTGGGATGTGGTTTGAAGACTTGGGGCTGCCAGTGTGTGTGTGTGTGTGTGGGGGGCGGGGGGGGGTTGAAGAAGACTTGAATAAGAAAGAGGTTTATGACTTGAAGAAGAAAGGTGTTGAGGACTTGAAGTCACATTTTACATTACGCAGAATTCCCACGGATCCTGCTACTATGCTGTCAAAGGCCATTCCTTGCAAACTCCCTCAATATTCCACACACGATTGGGAATTCATTCCCTTACAACATCCCCGTGGAACCGGGTTATCTGCTCATCGTTTATATTATTGTTTTTAAAATAAAGTGAAAGCGTTTCTAAATATTTCTGTACATTTGTAAATGTTTACGTTTGTTTCAAAAATAAAGGAAAAGTGTTTGTAAGTATTTTGTTACGGTTTAAACAATTTTACGATACAATCTCTAAAGGGTGTTGGATCATACATTCATTCTAAAATACAACATAGAAGGCCGATTGTCCAAATATTGTACAACTGTGCAAACGTGTTACGTTTTGCCAGTGATAAAATCATCATAATTCAGAGCTCAACATAAACTTTTTTCCCAGCCTGTTTAGATATCACCTTTTTTTTTCCAGGTAAAATTTCAAACCTACCTGGTACAGGTAGATTTTAGATTTTACTTGCCCCATCAGCCATTGCTCCTGTCCAACTATTTGTCCTGTGAGCAATCTTGCTTATTATTTGCTTCTTTGGGCAATAACAATTATTATTTGCTTCTTTGAAGTTTTCGCCGGCATGCGGAGGTGGTCGGTTCTAAAATTATTCTCTCAGTTGCTGCTAGTCACTGTGACTTTACGTTAAAAAGAACAACTACGTTCAATGTTAAGATTATATCAAGTTTGTTAAACTTCCAGGTGGTAAAATTGACCTGTCCTTCAGACAGGTCTATTTGGGCTTTTCCTTGTCTTACGGAAAAAAAAATTGCTTGGTCCGGACAGTCGGACAGTGTTGAGCCCAGACATTTCCAAAACAATAATTAAAAAAATACTCAAATGGTTGAGTGCAAGGCTCACTTGGTGAATTGCATGAACTAAGACCCACTATGATCAATCAAAATATGTGCAGAGGTTGAAGAGTATGGGATTTTGGCATCAAGCAAGGACAAAGGTATGTTTAAAATAGAGAAAACTGGGTACAGTGGAAAAGCAGGCACTGCTACATCACAGATGACATCACAGATCTGCTACTGTCAGAGAAAAAGGAGAAAAGGTATGAGAGAAGTTTTGGTCTTTCACTGTCTCCCTCGCTCAAATATCTTCTGCTCTCTTGGCCGACTGTCTTAGTCGGCTACAACAAACTGTAATTATCCATTGAATGCATGGGAGATGTTTTTTAAAGGGTTAATTTCGTATATAAAGTCTGGGCTCATGGAAGTGCAAGGTGACCGAGGGTAGAAAGCGATACAATGAAAGTGGGGCAGTAGAACAATATGCAGATGGAACAAGGGGATGAATGATAGGAGGAGAGAGAGAAGGAGATAAACGTAGAACATGAGATAGTTAACCCACAATAAAGGTTACCTTTCACAAGTTATACCTACCTCTACTCCTTTGTTCCACTTTTATTCTAATCTCATTTGGAAATTTGTCCAATGTATTCATCAAATCTTCCTTGCAAGTCCTTGAAGGTAATAGCCTGGCAAAATCTCATTTGGTCCTCCATACATTCCTGTGGGGTTGGCAGGATGGCCTAATGGTATGCACACTCGCCTCTAAGATTGCTCACCTGGATTTGAATCTCGGCTCATCTATAAACTGTCATCATGGTATTTTGTAGGCAGAATGACTCATCAATGTGTGTGCCGTCCCTCGGATGGACATAAAACGAGGGTCCCTTCTGCCCGCATTCTTTGGTGGATGGTAAAGATCCCATGGTGTCCTTCACCAACAGTAGGTGAGCTATCGCGAGCACCATGGCCAAATTCCAAATTCCTGCCCTCACTACAGCTGGGAAGGCAATGGCAAACTACCCAGTATAACCTTTGGCAGCACAGATGCTCTGTAACAGACTATGGTACATACCATACATTCCTGTGACCAAACACTCTCTATTGCAGTATGCCTCCTTTGTTTTCCACTCCATTCTTCTAAGTTACTTCCAAATTAATTAGTCTTCCCCTATTGGCCACTGAGCTTCTGAATGAAGTTCAACATTGCTAGACAAATTAAAAAAAAAAAAAAGTGAAAAGGACATGTTGCGTTTTACCTGAAAGGTTGCGTCTTACCTATGCAGTCATTATTGTGTGTGAGCTCAAATCCTGGAAAGCAGAGGCAGTTGTAAGATCCCACGGTGTTACGACACGTCCCATTGCCACATGGCTTCTGCTCACATTCATCCACATCTGTGGGAAATACCACGCGTTAGCCAAGGCCCGTGTTAGGCCACACTGTTGTTGTGGAGATAGAGGAGTTTCCAATTTTATTTTTTTTATCGCAGTCAAAAAGCACACAAATGTCTACAACGCTACACTCTTCGCACCGATGCACATGGCCTTATCCTCGGTAACCGTGAAGCCAGCATGGCAAATGCACACGTAGCTGCCTGGTGTATCCACACATTCGCCGTGGCTGCAAATGTTGGGAATCTCGCTGCACTCGTTACGATCTGCACTCAAGTACATGCACTTATAAAAATCGGAATTGCACGCAATAGATCAGTCATTTTCAAATGACACACACAATCAATTTTCCTACCCTACACAATGACATTCTTATTATTATTTTATATGGAGCACATCGCTGTGGGTAGCATCATTTGCTGGGGGCACAGTTGTGCTGCTGATGAAGTGCCCCCTCTAGGTTAGAGGAGGAATTTATTATTGTTTTGGGTGCCGGCGATTGCTCGCCTACTCTTCGCGAAGGACACCATTGGATATGTAACGTCCACCAACTAATGCTGGCAGATGGCACGTCCAGTTTAATGTATATCTGAGAGAGGGCCGCACCCAGTGGTGTATAACCCAACCTGTGAAACACCAGGATGAGACTTTATAACTGAGTCGACATATAATTCCATGCTAGACAGCTGAGAGGCGAGTACACGTACTTCTCAACTATCCTGCCAGCCCACAATGATACGTATTACATAAGAACAACAGGATAACAGGATTCTTCAAGATCAATTTTTTTCGAGACAATTATTGAGATTTGGCATTATGATGGTGAAAAAAGGAAGATACTGACCGACGCAGGTTCCAGATGGAGATCGGCTGTAACCTTTGGTGCATTCGCACCGGTAGCTGCCAGGGATGTTGACACAGAAAGCATTGTTGAAGCAGAGGTGGTCGCTATTCACACATTCATCGATGTCTGTGGGGAGATAAAGAGAGTGAAAGTGTTGAGAAAAAGGCTGAACTGGAGCATCTAGGTCAAGCGTTTAAGGTGGAGGTAGAAGCAAATACTTAAGCTTTGATTCCCAAGTCCTTTAATATTTTCCATATGAATCCCGTTTCATTTCTCTCACCAACACACCAACCCAACA
This sequence comes from Eptatretus burgeri, assembly GCF_056783735.1. NCBI lineage: Eukaryota > Metazoa > Chordata > Myxini > Myxiniformes > Myxinidae > Eptatretus > Eptatretus burgeri. Next base: position 117,588,221 of record NC_140963.1, on the reverse strand, counting down.
ACTTAACAACACAAATTGCTAAAAAAAATAAAATAAAATCCCCAAAACAAAAAAAACACTTCACAATCCAAACTTCTTCCCTCTTCACCTTCTTTCATTCCCACTTGGATAAGTTTAATATAAAAAAAAATTCTTTCTCCTCTCTCTACTTTTTCCCATTTTTTCACACCTGTCTCCTCCTCTCCCACTTATCATTCACCCCCATTTCCTTCCTTTTCCTCCATTACAAGATTGCCCAGCTTGCCCCATTGCATTCTCATAGCACTATCTTTCTTTGCGCTATAAATTGCCTCACCCTCCACCCAGGCTGCGATGCATGCCTGCGTCTTGCTGAACTTGGGATTCTAAAATGGAACCTGATGTGCAGTGAGTGCAGACTCATGAGGATTAATCCCTACACATTTGCAGCTTTTGCATTTCTTCCTCAAGCAAATTATCGCCCCTCATTTGCACCGCCACTACACTGCACACCCCCTCCTCCAACTCAAAACTCCCTTGCTCCTGCCCCTCTTATACACTTCTGCCCTTAGCCTGCACCCACTCACCTGCCTCTTTCGGTTCCCCACCCCTATCTATGCTCTTTAACCCCCTCAGTATTCCTTCCCCTTCCCAAACATTATGAAACCTCAATATATGAGGACTCCAATCTAACATCACAGATCTGCTACATCAGACATTGTGTTTTTAACAGCAATGTTCCTCTGAACGTTTGGCCCCGACTGTTCGGTGTCTCTCCCTGTCTCTTCTCTTTTCCATGATGACAGTCCAGACCTGTGTCGGGATTATTACCCCACGCACAAGCGAAAAGCAATTTGTTCACGTCTGTCTGTCCGTCCGTCCGTCCGTCCGTCCGTCCGTCCGTCCATCTGTCTTATCAGTTCATAATTGTCAGTTTATGATTGAGGAACAGCCTATTTAAATCGAATGTTGTATTTTTGTTTATGTCAACAGCTTCATCCCCCATTGCCCATTTCTGTGCTTGCCCCCCATAACTTTCTGGAACACCTCTGGCTATATATTCCTCTCCGCAACCATCTAAAGTTTGTCTGTGTGATATACCGTCCACCCGACACCAACTTCTCCATGCAAACCTCTTTCTTTTAAGATAAACCAACTAATAGTGACTCATCCCAACTCTTTATCCTTCAACTGTGGTGATTTCAACTTCCACCATGTCGTTTAGCTGGAAATTGGCAACACAACAACCAGCCAGGGCAATGCAGAAGATGCCTTCTGTGATTCCATTGGTCGAATGGAAGAATCGAATCGAATGGAAGTGAGGAGACCTCACTCCTGGACCTGGGAATGACTGACTTTGGATCCAACATCTCCTGTTCCTCCTTAGCCACACTCGGCTCCTCTGACCATATCCTTGCGAAAATACAAATTTCTATGGCTGTTAGAACTTCCACAGCAACGCAGATTCTGGTTATTCACTTCGGCTGACAGGCAGACACGGCATACAATTGGTCTTCGCTCTCCTCTGCATCCGACATTGTTTGTTTGTGTGTTCCTTATACGTTTCCAAACTGTTGTGTCCTGTTCATATATTTACAATGCAAATGATGATCCCACTTTGGACACATGAGGGCATTCAATGATTGAGTTATGGTTTTGAGAGAAGAAGAAGAAGAAGAAGAAGAGGAGAGAGAGAATATGGTGGTGATCGTGTGAAGCCTGTGTATTTGAAGGCGGTTAGCTAACATTTTCACATTTGAAAAAGATGAAGCCAAATGTTATGAAAACATCATTTTGGAGGGTTTTTCAAACATCATGAAAATATCAGAAAACAGTGCATACATAAAACGTTTTAAAAACATTTCCACATTTATGATGTTCATTTGTAATGTTGTACCATCCATCCATTGGGACCATACTCTGTGCAGAGCGTTGGTGCTGCCTAAGCAGTCTCGTTGGCTATTGGGTACAATACTGGACGGGTCACCACTCTGACACAGGATACCAGCAAGCTGGCACTCATTTTGCCAGCCTCAGAAGGATGACAGGCAGAGTCAACCCCACCTGGTATTAATTCAACAGCTGAGTAGGATTTTGAACTCAGGATCTTAGGACCCCAAACCCACCACCCTAACCATTAAGCCAACACCAGGCAAAAAACTGCACCATATTATAATAATGGTTATAAAATGTGATAAAAAAGTTATTTGATAAACTATAATTGTGTAAAAAAAAAAAACCCCACAAAATAATATTTTCGCAATGTTTGGCAAAATCTTTTTACAATTTTGCAACAACATTATTGTGTTGGCTGGGGTGTTCTGTCATGGATCAAACCAACTGCATTTTAATATGTAAATTTTGTATGCACAATGGAAAGTAATATACGAGCTATACTTCGACGATGTCTCCACGAAACTATACCGAGGGTAACGAGTGGTCGAACACTCCTGGCGTGACATTAAACAAGGAAATGAGGAACTCATTTCGCCTCTCATTGCCGTGTTGCACTCCAGAAGAATATGCTTGCTGCAGCTCAAAACTATCTTCTTGACGTTTTACGAAAGCTTAAATAACCCGGTCTTGATCAGCTGACACCGATGTGTGTGTGGAGTATGCTGATATATAGACTAGAGGGGTATGCTGATATATTGGAAGCATTAACGAGTCGTGCTTCCCCATTATCTTGGGTCGCTCACCTGCATTTATTTATTTTTTCATTTATATTTTCATTTACAGACGCTTTCCGATGGTGCTGTGATTTTTCTTTGTGTAGCGGCTTCGATGTCCATTGGCACGCAAAATTACCGTGCTTCCCCATTGTCTCGGGTCACTCACCTGCATCGTATAAATTTATTTATTTTCATTTATGGGAGATTTCTGACAGTTCTGTGATTTTTCCTTTAGAATAGGCTCCAATGTCTATTGGCAAGCGAAATTTCAGCTTTCTACGTCATCCAGAAGGTACCGATCTTTAATATCAGTCAGTGAGTCAGTGGTGAGAATGAGCTACATATATGTACTGTATTACTAGTGGAGATGCTGTCGAGGCTCGTATGAGAGCTAACACACACAACATACAGCAAGGGGAGCAGGAGACAAGAGGGGCGTGGAACAGAGACATGAAGAGATCTGTGGAAGGGAGAGGGATGGTGCGGCATACAGAGGGAAAACAAGATGGACACTCCAGGGACTTTGAGGTCCTTACACGACACGCACTTTCAGGAAGGAAAGCAAGGAATTTGAAGGAGGTGGGTTTGGGGTGGATTAGCAGGGGAAGAAAAGATCGTGGTTTTGGATGGGGGAAGATAAGAGATGGTGGTGAACAGCTGTTTTGAAAACGTGGAGGGAAGAGTGGCATTGAAGAGAGTGTGGGAGTTTGTTCCAAAGGCGGGAAAAAAGAGAAATGAAAGAGTGAAGGTGAGCAGTGATTCTCGATTTTGGTAGTTTTACCAGAGGTTGCTGATGGACTTTGAGCGACCTGCGGAAATATGGAGGGGGAGGGGAGACATATCTCAAACAGAGCGGGGGGGGGAGAGGCCAGTGAGGAGACAGTAGAAGACAGACAGACCACCGACCCACCTGTGGTGAGAGAGTGAGAGACCCAAAGACTCGGCCACATCGTGGGAGATACCAATGCTCCGAAATGCCTTGGTTTCCACAGTGTGAAGCCGAGAAAGGTGAGAGGCGGAAGCACCAGCCCAGAGAAAAGAGCAGTACTCCATCAGGCTGCGGAAAAAAGCTTTGTTTGTGGTCGGGAGCTCAGGGGTGCCAAGGAAGGACTTTGCACTACGGAGGATGCCCAGTCGGTGACTGGCTTTGGAGGCCAGCTTGGAACTGTAGCTTTCCCAGGAAAGATCATGGCAGAAACCCAGAAGCTTGAAAGAAAGGACTTCTTCAAGAGGATTGTTGAGAAAGTATATGTGGGGGTTTTTTCCAGATGGTCGTATCAGAGAGACGTAGTGAGTGTGAGAGATTTGTCTGGATTGAAAGACATGTTCCACATGTTGGACCACCTTGTGATTTTATCCAGATCTGCAGAGAGTGAAGAAGCTGCTGCTTGCCGATCTGAGGGATGAGAGATGATACAGCAGAGGGTGGAGTCATCAGCAAAGGGATAAAGAGGATTTTCCAGAGAGTTGGAGAGATCATTGATGAAAACCAGAAAAAGAACAGGGCCCAGAACACTGCCTTGAGGAACTCCAGCCTGGACAAGAAGAGGGGATGAAAGAACTCCATTAAGGACCACACGTTGGCTTACACTGTGTAAACACCATGAATTCCTGGTGTTTACACAGTGTAAGCAATAACACAGTGTAATCAATAGCAAACTGTGCTTCCCCATTGTCTTTGGTCACTCACCTGCTTTTGATTTTTCATTTATTTATATTTTCATTAACAGATGCTTTCTGACAGTTCTGTGATTTTTCCTGATGTTTCTGCTTCGATGTCCATCGGCATGTAAAATTATGGTGCTGCCCCATTGTCTTTGGTCGATCACCTGCATTTTTTCATTTACAGAGGTTTTCCAATGGTTCCGTGATTTCCCGGTGTATCGGCTTTGATGTCCATTGACACGCAACATTTCAGCTTTCTCCACACCCAGAAGGTGCCCATGTTTAATATCAGTCTGTGAGTCAGTGGTTGGAATGAGCTTTATATATTAGATGTGCAAATATATATATATATATATACATATATAAATATATATATATATATATATATATATATATATATATATATATATATATATATATATATATATATATATATATATATATATATATATATATATATATATATATATATATACACATATATACATATATACATATATATACATATATATATATACATATATATATATATATATATACATATATATATATATATATATATATATATACATATATATATACATATATATATACATACATATATATATACATATATATATATACATATATATATATATATATACATATATATATATATACATATATATATACATATATATATATATACATATATATATACATATATATATATATATATATATATATATATATATATATATATATACATATATATATATATATATATATATATATATATATATATATATATATACACATATACATATTATTACGGGCCGGGGGGTCAGCCGCCAACCGACCGCTCTGAACGGAGCCGCAAGTCGAGTCGGCCCGACACCGATCGCCTGGAACATAGATCGCCGCCCGGATAACACCGAGCGACGGGTCCTTGTACAAGAACCGAAATTCGCCAATCGGCAGATCACGTGGGGTAGGGTCGATTGCCAATCTTCAATGTACCTAAAATACCCACGTGATCCAACTACCGGGGTATTCCACCCTTGATGGATCTCGTACGGAACAAACCGCCGAGGCGAGCTTGTCCATGCGCGATTCCGAGCAGCGTAATCGCCGAGAACCGTCGGTCCAAATGTCCCCCTATTACAGCAAACCAACGGCTTTCTAACTCCCAACACACGAAATGTTCAGTCAATGAGCGAATGGACGTAGCGAGCAGGTTTACATTCACACAATACAAGGACATTTATTATAATGAAACACGTATGCAATTAAATAAGGCAAAACACGTATGCAATTATGTAAGCAACAAAAGCACGACAAAAGAACTACAACCGTCTACTTATTATGTACAGCCATTTACACTTAACAGCAGTTCCTACTTATTAGACGGGCCCACGGACACACGTACGCGCGCGCGCACGCACGCACGCACGCACACTAAACGGTGGCTGAGGCCTTTAATCACGAGGTCCAGCTCAGAGGACAGGTGAGCTGAAACTCAGAGCTTGACTCGAACCTTTCCACCTCGTGTGGTCTTCAACTTGTCCGGACCCGGGCTCCAGCGAGAGCGAGCTGGATCCAAATCGCCGTGAGCCGCGTTCCTTCCCGAGCTCCCACGAATCCTCCCGCGCTTCTCAACACATGCCGGTGAGATGAGGCGCCGATCCTTCCTGTCGATGCGTCGCTTCCCCCGAGGACCCAACTCCAAGAAGAGGCCGACGCGTCGCACCAAGCCGGGAAACAAAATGGAGAACGACAAGCTCCACGAACCAAGAGGAAGAGGAAGAAGAGGAAGAAGCCTCCACTCGCAGCTCGAGCCGAACAACCGGCTCAAGTTCCTTCCAAAACAAAGCAGCAGCCGAAGCTCACTGAGCCAGCCGAAGCAAAAAGCTTCCGAAGGCCTCAAAGCCAAGCAAGCCAAACAAGCCAAGCAGGACCAGATGGCTGAACGACTGCTCTCTCCGAAGCAAAAAAAGCTTACTCCTCCCACGGGACTCAGCACACGAACTCTGCCCACGGGACTCGGAACGGGACTCCCACGAACTCAGCCCTACCACGGGACTCCCACGGGACTCTTTTCACGAACATAAAAAAGATGTCCTCTTTATCCTTTGCATCCCCTCCCCCGCACCCGGCGTGATTCATGCCCTCGTGATCCACCCCCCGCTCAACCACGGGTGGGAGGGAGTTGTTGACGTCACGGGATGGCAGGGTTCTTCTTCCTTTTCGCAGAAGAGGGGGAAGGACATCTCCATTGCTTGCTCCCTAACTATTAAATCGATCCGCAGCGCATCTAATCGATTTCCAAACATTTAAACAATGGAAGGTGAGCTATCTTGGGAACATGCACTTATCGACATAGCTGACTAAGGGAACCTGTATGTTGTGTGCAATTGAATTCCAAATTCGTAACAATACATATATATATATATATATATATATATATATATATATATATATATATATATATATATATATATATATATATATATATATATATATATATATATATATATATATATATATATATGTCCATTAGCACGCAAAATTATATATATATATGTATATGTATGTGTATATATATATAGATATATACATATATATATATATATATATATATATATATATAGATATATATATATATATATATATATATATATATATATATATAGATATATATATATATATATATATATATATATATATATATATATATATATATATATATATATATATATATATATATATATATATATATATATATATATATATATATATATATATATATATATATATATATATATAGATATAGAGATATATATATATATATATATATATATATATATATATATATATATATATATATATATATATATATATATATATATATATATATATATATATATATATATATATATATATATATATATATATATATATATATATATATATATATATATATATATATATATATATATATATATATATATATATATATATATATATATATATATATATATATATATATATATATATATATATATATATATATATATATATATATATATATATATATATATATATATATATATATATATATATATATATATATATATCGACTCCTCTCATGCACTTCTAGTGAAAGAAAGCCACATAAATCAACCATGAAAGGCTACGCAAGGTCAGCCCTTTGCTCACAAATAGTACATACATGAGAATCCCTGTTCCTGGATTTGAGAAGTAAACATCAATTGATGCAGCTATGATATGTGGGAGCCTTTTTTTCTTTAGAGAATCACTTATCGCAATAATTTTGACCCTTCCTCCTCCTCCACCCCCCCCCCCCACCCCCACCCCATATCATCCTTGCATCTCCCTTCTCTTTTCCCTATCTTATCCCAACCTTCACATTTTCTCCCGACTATCCCCTTCCCTCACACCCTTCTCCCCACCACCGATCATCCTCACTCTTACTCCTTTCCTTGGTTTTAATTTTCTCAAATGAACACCTTTCCCCCTCCCCCCCCCACTCCCTTCACTTATACATATGCAACAAGAAAAAGAGCAATCAGAGATTGCAGACCCTCACCAGGACTTTTGTGTGGTGTTTGTGTAATGTAGTTTTGTGCATTGTATTTTTTGTGGAATTTGTGTACTGGTGTGTTATGTAATTAATTGGAGACATAATTAGAACTGCCACTTTGTAACTGCTTGCAGTGATGACCAGATACCAAGACATCCCGCTTAGATTGGACACCTGACCCATGACATTTTTTAATTTCTTTATTTAATTGAATTTAGAATTGGATAAAAATAAATTCAATTCAAATCAAATGGAAGACCAAATAGGTACAGTCCTGCATTGAAGTCATCAGAAGGAACCCGAACAAGCAAAAAGCAAAGATGAAGTCATCAGGAGGAATCAGGATAGGATTTGCATTTCAGCTGCTACTCATCTACCCTCATATGCATCAATGCACAGCCAAGTGAGCCTTATTCAAAAACAAACAAACAAACAAACAAACAAACAAAAAAATCAAAAAGAAACCAGATCAAAAAATTAAATAATTCTGGCTGCCAGACCATGAGTCCAATCAAGTTGAAATTTAAAACATGTATTCCGCATCACGACTAGATCATAATTGTGCAGTTTCATGTCAATTGACAAAGTGGTTCCAGAGAAAACATTAAATATTTTTCTTCAATCCAATATGGCTACCAAACCATGTGACCTATCAATTATTCCTTCGCAAACTTGTACACCCATGGCTTGGGGAACATTTGTGTGAAGTTTCTCCTCGATCTGTCCAGCCATTGTGGAGAAAGATTTTTTTTATAGGTTTTTGGGTAAATCCAAAAATTTGGGAAGGGCTGACAAACCATGTGACCAACGATATCATATGTGTGAATCTTTTTTTCCTCATAGATAGGCGGTCACACTTGTAAAATCTCGCCTCCATATGTTTAGCCACTTCAGAGAAGATTTTGGAAGTTTTTTTAAACCTTCGCATTCTGCGAAAGGTTATGTTTTGGTCACTGTGTATTTATTTATTTGTGAATATGTGTGTTTGTTTGTTATTCGCATAACTCAGAAAGTATTAAACCGAATTGCATGAAATTTGGTGGGATGATTCGTGAGTATCCAAGGACGATTTGATTAGATTTTGGGAGCGATCGGGTCAAAGGTCAAGGTCAAGGTCATGAAAAGGTCAAAAACACTCTTTTGAGCATAACTTCCTTCATAATACAGCTATCGACATGCAACCACCGCCATATTGTTCCATGACGAGATACCTTTTGGATATGTAGTGCCGGATTTGACGTAACGTCATCGGAAGTGCGTCTAAATAATGTCACAAGATGACGTAAATTTTCAATTTTCGATCTCATCAGTTTTGATCATACCGTTTTGTAGGACTTACCTTAAGGACGCCACACACCAAATTTGACTTCGATCGGACTGACCGTTATGACGTCATTGACGTTTGAACATGACGTTTTTCAATTGTGGCTAAAATGTCCTGATATTTTACATTCAAATATCTGTATAATTTATCAAGCTTAGTCTCCCAAATCCAGGCATGAGGATCAGTACCAAAATATCTGTTTATTGATGTACAGGTTTTGCCAATTAACTCTGTAGTCAAGGTCAAGGTCACACTCAAGGTCAAAATATACTTGTAGGCATAGCTTCAGATCTAATAGAGCTATTGACATGAAACCAACGTTAAAACGTTCAGTGAACTACGAGCTTTCAGAATCGTAGTCCCCGATTGGACGTGACGTCCCCGGAAGTGCGTCAAAATGACGTCAAAAGATGACGTCATTTTTCAACTTTTTAATTTTTCAGTGTTTATCATTCCATTTTGTTGGACTGCCTTCAAGGAGGTTACACACCAAATTTGACGCCAATCGGACTGACAGTTGTGACATCATGGACGTTTTAAAATGACGTTTTTCAAATGTGCCCGGAAAAAAGTTGCGGCTGCGAAGGTATGTGCTCTACCGAGTGCCCGTTCTAGTTTTTATATATAACAATATGGCTGCTGAATCACGTGACCGATGACGACATCAATTTTTAGTTTCTGTGGACCATTTTATCCCCAGCTGACCCTCAAAATTTTCATATTGATCAGATGTAGCATTCTACATATGCAATTATGACATCATAACGAAGGCACCGAGGACGTAAAAAAAAAACAAAATCACACTTATTCTCCATGAGAAGTACTTGCCGTGTGTCAAGTTTAATTTTTTTCCTTGATGTGGTTTCAGAGATACAGAGGTCCAAAGTTTTTCCATTTTTCCAACATGGTTGCCACACCACGTGACCTATGATGTAATAATTATCATTCAGACATCCGACATGAGTAGTTGCATCTATGGTGAAAATTTCGACTCAATACTCTGTGCAGAGCGTTGGTGCTGCTTAAGCAGTCTCCTTGGCTATTGGGCACAATCCTGGATGGGTCGCCACTCCGACACAGTATACCAGCAATCTGGCACTCATCTTGCCGACCTCGGGAGGATGACAGGTCGAGTTAACCCCACCTGGTATTAATTCAACAGCCGAGGGGGATTTGAACTCAGGACCCTAGGATCCAAAGCCTGATACCCTAACCATTAAGCCAACACCAGGCATATGGATGGACCAAAGATGCCTCAACTTGGCATATTTGTAGAAAATCGAAAATTATTTGCCAGTTGAATTAAATTGTTCTGCAATATAACTCGTAAACAGTATGTATGTGATGATTTACTTCCTGGTGTGATGTCATGACAAATCTGAAGAAGAAGAGTTTGACCTTTAATCACAAATTCACTGACTTTATAATTCAGAAATCAGAAAAAGACGCATCATATATACTGCATTTTGTAGGGGTATCGAGGGATATATTAGTGTTGGGGTGGTCTGAGTGTTTGGGCTCCCCTTTAACATGTTAAATAAGTTGGTGTAAAAGAGGTGTAACAATGGCAGCAAACTTCCTTTTTCTACAACCTTTAAAACCTTTATTTTATTTCAAATGACTTGTACATGTACGTGGGCGGAGTTCACGAGGAACTGATGTCGCTCTCGCCCAATCAGGGAGATGCGAGTGAGTTCCCCGGTGGTCGTCCAATGAGCACAGCCCACGCAGGATAATATTCCTCTGCCTGTTTGGGGGGCGGTCCGCCGCGACGGCCGTCACGCCCCCCCCCCCGGTCCAATCAGCAGACTTGGCGTTATTTTGCGGCCATTGGGCGATGAGGGAACCGCGCCAGAAAAGGGGACGAAGGAACAGAGAACAAACAATCTGCGCCCCGTCATCTCGTCGCTGTCGTGGTCTGGCTCTCTGCCCTCATCTCGTCGCTGGCGTGGTCTGGCTCTCTGCCCTCATCTCGTCGCTGGCGTGGTCTGGCTCTCTGCCCTCATCTCGTCGCTGGCGTGGTCTGGTTCTCTGCTCTCATCTCGTCTCTGGCGTGGTCTGGCTCTCTGCCCTCATCTCATCGCTGGCGTGGTCTGGCTCTCTGCCCTCATCTCGGCGCTGGCGTGGTCTGGCTCTCTGCCCTCATCTCGTCGCTGGCATGGTCTGGCTCTCTGCCCTCATCTCGTCGCTGGCGTGGTCTGGCTCTCTGCCCTCATCTCATCGCTGGCGTGGTCTGGCTCTCTGCCCTCATCTCGTCGCTGGCGTCGTCTGCGTCTGGCTGCTCTGGTCCATCTTCTGGCGACCGGAGCTCCGGGAGGGGGTGGACGTCCATCCAGCCGCTTGCTCGCGGCCAGGTAGCCTGCCACGTTCTCGTTCCTCAGCTCGACTTCCCTCCGAGCCGAAGGGATAATAAAGACCATTTGGGTCTGTTTGTTTTGGGTGTGCGTCTGTGGGCCCGTCTTTACGTAGGAACTGTTAAGTGCTTGTGTTGCACATGATTTCATTTCTTTATAGTCGGTTTAACTCTGCTCTTTGTGTGTTCCTTCCTCCCCATTATAAATAAATCCCCTGTTAAATGCTTCAGCTCGTTTTTGTGTTTCTTTTATTGGTTTAACGTGGTGCGTGTTGGGAAATTTGGGAAGCGGCAACGTGTGCATTTGGACCGACGAGACCTCGGCAACCATCCGCTCGGGTTACGCACGGGTCGAGCAAGGAAACGACTTGTCCTGTTCGAGTCCCGTCGAGGGTGTGAATACTCGGTAGTTCGCCACGTGGGTCTCGAGGTATTTTGAAGTTTGGAAAATAACCCTGTCCCACGTGGTTGATTTATTGACGACTCAGGGTCCTGTAAGGGACCCGTACCTGTCGGAGTTTTCTGAAAGGTGCGATCTAGATTCCGGGTGTTCGGTCGAGGCGACCCTACTACTCCACCTAGCGGTCGTGCTCGCAGCCAATACCCGGCCCGCAACAATATATACTGTATATGTATGTATGTATGTATATATAAACACATACACACACATATATATATATCGACTCGACTCATGCACTTCTCGTGAAAGAAAGTCTCAATACCAATATGGCTGCCATATTAAGGTCCACAAACCAAAAGGAGCAGTGAGTGTTCCAAAAACATGTAGGTTTGCAAAGGTTATTATTTATCAATAAGAGTGCAAAACACCAAGACTTCTGGGCCAAGATCGATGCACTTTCAAAACCCTTTCGTTTAGCAGGACTTGGACAAAATATTCTGGCATTTTCAATCATATCGACCAATCAAATTATCACTCGCGTGCTCAGCGTTGGGGAATATTGAGATTCAGACAAAATGGTGGCTCGTGCTCAGAAACGTGCTCATGTTTGGATTTATAAATTGTGCTTGGTAACGGAAAGCAAGAGTTGAAAGGACCCTTTCCATGTCCTTTTTCTCAAGACTGAATGGGGTAAGGAACTCTACGAACTCTCAAGTTTTATTTTATTCTAATTTTACTTGAATACATTAATTGACCTCTCCACGACACCTCATTACGAAGGTGAAAACAAGAGACATCTTTTCTTCACCTTCACACAGCAGGAGCTGATCGTTGTAGCTGAATCCCAGCGGGCATTCACAACGGAAGCTTCCCACCTGGTTGATGCACACTCCGTTGTAACAAACACCAGGGATGTCCCTGCACTCGTCAATGTCTGCAAAAACAGGAGTGGTGGGAACAGTTGGATGGTTGAATAAGGGAAGTGAATTATGATGTCTCCACAAACACAGACACAATATATTATTATGGTCCACAAACCAAAAGGAGCAGTGTTCAAAGAACATGTAGGTTTGCAAAGGTTATTATTTATCAATAAGAGTCTTGGACAGCTCTATTTCAATGTTAAACATTTGCAAGACAACATAGTCACATGAAGTGTAAGCCCAGAACCTGACTTACAGCTGAGATTGGAGCAAAAAAGGTGAAAAGATTAAGGAAAGCAAGGGACCAAGAGAAAGGAGATGAGGTTCTCGGGAAAGAAAAAGAGAAGCACACAACTAATACTACTACTTTCATTCATTCATGCACCATGTTCTACCTAGAGTGTCGGTGCTGCCGAAAACAGTTTTGTGGCGAGTCTGACAATCCTGGATGGGTCGCCACTCCAACACTGGAAGTGTGGGCTGGAATTTTGCAATTTGGAGAGGGTGCCGGAGATAGCTCGCCTACTCTTCGCAAAGGACCCGTGGGATATTTAACGTCCACCAAATAATGCTGGTAGATGGGATGCCCAGTTTAGCGTGCATCCGAGGGATGGCACACACATTGATGAATCACCTTGCCTGTGAAACACCAGGATGACAGTTTATAGCTGGGCTAAGATTCAAATCCAAGCTCGACAGTTCAGATGCGAATGTGTGTACCTCTAGACCATGCTGCCACACTACTACTACTACTACTACTACTACTACTACTACTAGTTTAATGCTCCAATTATTCCCACCTTCTTGTGAGGTTGACAGGTGAAAGTTTATGGCCCATGTCTTTCACATACTGTTCGACCAAAGGTGATTTGGGCAGGAATTTGAAAATTGCTTAAGATGCCAGCGATAACTCGTCTACTGTTTGTGAAAGACACCATTGGCTCTTGAACGTCCACCAACAACCAGTGCTGGCATATGGGTCTTCTGGCTTAATGATGGACGGTGCACATATTGATGCCTCACACTGAATGCAAAACACCAGGGAGAGAGTTTATAGCTGGGCTGAGATTCAAACCCAGGCTCGACAGTTAAAAGTAAGGGTTCATACCTTTTAAGTATGCTGACAGCCCGAGAAGCATAGAATGTACCGATGCTTTCTTTTTCTTTTCTCTACTGTTGCGTACATTCTCAACTTAATTATTTTTGGAATGGTCTTCCCTGCGTATGCCTGGTGTTGGCTTATTGATTGGGGTGGTGGGCTTTGGATCCCAGGGTCCTGAGTTCAAATCCGGCTCAGCTGTTGAATTAATACCAGGTGGGGTTAACTCGACTTGTCATCCTTCCATGGTCGGCAAAATGAGTGCCAGCTTGCTGGTATGCTGTGTCGGAATGGCGACCCATCCAGGATTGTGCCCAGTTGCCAAGGAGACTGCTTAAGCAGCACCAATGCTCTGCACAGAGTATGGTCCCAATCTCCTCCTGCCCTGCGTGTGTCCGGAGGGGGTAAGCTTTGAATGGGTGTGTCCTGGTTGTATGAATCCTCATTGGGTGCCCACTGGTTGGGTGAATTTAAAATGGGTGCGGCATGAATGGTGTTGCATAGCTGCTTGGCTTGACATATTGGGTGCCATGCAGTCTTACCAACTGGTTTTCCAGTGTGGATATCGATGATGAAGCCAGGCAACTGGTTTCCACAGAGTTGAGTGTATTGAGCTGAGGACAGGAATAGTTGGGAGAAGATGGTACAGAACATGGGTAAGCTTTATTCAAAATCTTGTTCTCTGATGATGCAAGTAATTGCAATGCTGGTGTTGTAGCAAATGTATTTGCTGGGAGTTGTGATGAATATTTTTGATGACGTCATTTGTATGAGCAAATGGTTAGTGCAGGGGTATGCGTACAGGTGGTGGGTGCTGGGCAGGGTTCACATGGCTTGTTCCAAGCTTTTCCCACGTTATATGAGCAACAACACATCTTCTTGGTGAGATTGTAAGGAAGTTCATTCTCGCACGTCTCATTGTAGCTCTTGTAGCAAAAGCTCTTGCGCATGTCTGTAACAACAGCACAACAGTTTGAGTGAATGACAGAGAAACAGTATACTCAGAAGTCACTTTTGATTGCGGAATACATTTTCGACGTTGGCTAATGACATGAAACTGGGTCACGATTTGTAAGAATATCATGTAAAGATCAATAGACATGACGTTTCTGTAAACAAACTAAACTGGTGTCATGTTAACCAGACATGTCAAGTGTCTGATTAACCCCCGACAGTCACCCCATCCTGCTTAACCTCCTTAAATCCAGGATTACCACACACCTCAACTCTTTTGTTTCTCCTTACTCCCGTTTGTGGAACCACCTTCCCGAGGTCATTCAATCCCACTTTTCCCACGAGGACAACAACCAACTCATCTCCCGTGGCCTGCAATGTTTTTCTACCCCTTAACCATACTTAACCCACCCTTTTACTTCCAGGTTACTGTATTTTCTCTCCCCTGCCACTTTTCCTCCGACCAGTTCATGGTGTCCAACTGTTGCCATCATCACCCCACTGTGTCAGTTTGTTACCTTTTTACCCTAAATCACCTCGCTATTTCATGAGCCTCAATCTTGTATAAAAAGATCAAATTAAAGATAACCATCGTATCACTATGACATCAGCAAAACATACACACACACACACACCTGAAGAATTGCTTCAGTTATAGTACCCGATTCATAAGCCATCCAGATCATCAGCTGGGAACTGTCCATCATCAAGGTTTTGACCCTTCAATCTCATAACCTCTTCTAACAGTGGGTCCACAGCATTAGTTGCCACCAAAGGTCATCCATTCAGGTAGATATAAAAAAATATATAAAATATATAAATATACATACACACTGAAGTGCATTTCCACTTTAAAATGCATTTGATTATCAGGAATTTATTGCACAAATCTCTTTAAAACAAAACACGATGAAAGTTTCAGCTTATTTTTTTTAGCTCGAAATAGTTTTGTTTTGGGCACTGATGATGTCATCACCTACAAGTTCAATTAATGCAGAGACATTCTTATGATGATAGTCAGCCTCATCTCAGGTCAGCAATGTGGAAGAAATGCTGGAAAACTTTATCACAGTGGGGAAACGAAACTCAAAATTGAAAAAAATTGAGAATTCCTACATGTGATTATTGCATAATTTTGTTCTTTGTGAAAACATGCACCGTGAAACAGCAAATGCATGTTGTGCAAATTTCCAGTAACTTCTGTGGAGGAGGTCTTGTCTTGCCTCTTGGTGTCCTTTCTTGATTGGCTATCACAAGGACATGAGGTGAATCTGCTTTTTCATTAAGAAAACAGATGGAGAGGGAAAATGAACTACAGTGATCAGATATTATAGTCATCATTTCAGAGAAATTTACTTTATTTTGTATACAAAGTCGAGGCTCGTGGAAGAGTTGGTATACTGAATGTATCAGGACGTAACAGGACAAAGGAACAATGGAGAGCAGTTGGGGTGGGGGTGGAGGGAACGATAACGATGTCTCGGTGAAGAAACAAAATCGAGGGAGACTTGGACAAACAATGGAGGTGGGGAGGAATGGGGGGCAGGAGAGGATGCATGGTGTGGACAAGATGGATACAGAAGGAAACTCTCAGGAGAGAAAACTGGAAATTTGAAAGAAAGAGGAATTTGGGATGGGGTGAGGTTAACGAGGGTCGAAAAGATCATGGTTTTGTAAAGGGGAGGATCTGAGATGGTGGTGAGCATCTGTCACCACGTACCCAATATTCCATTAACCTGAACCTCACCCATGCAGTTGTTGCCGCCATTGACTTGCATGTAGTCTGAAGGACAGACACAGGTGTAGTTTCCCAAGGTGTTATAGCAGGTGCCAGGGCCACAGACTCCAGGGCTGGTAGTGCATTCATCCACATCTGTGGAGAAATGGAGACACAACACAACACAGCTCACCCTCTCACACACTTGTAAACTCAATTTTGAAAGCAAGACATTTACTCCATGGTGTCCGAAACCTGTGAAGTGCATCAAGCCTGCAGTGGGAAAATATAATGTACAAGTACTGTATAAAGTGGAGCCACCCTGGACACATCTTGGTGGAGGGGGGGGGGGGTGGGATGCGGAACTGAGGGTCATTAAGGTAATTTAAATAATCGTATTCGTACCGTAAGTAAAATTAGTACAGACCTCGGTCAATTATATTTAAAAACCCAATTGTGAATCAGTTATCAATGGTTAATAATGCTGCGGTACACTGAGGACAATCTGGGAATTGCTTCGCTTTGGGGGGAAAGTTTTTATCCAAGTAAAGGCTTGAATTGCAGTTTTAAAGAGAACGGTGGCACTCGGTTGCCAACATACCCCCCCCCCCAAGGCTGAACAGTTTACGTTTTGTATCCAACTGATTGGCCAGATCTGCATCTGGACCTCAACCAAAATCTAATCGGCTCGTCCTTGTCACCTAACAAACTCATCCACATAGCTTTGCCATAAGTCATGCACAACGTTTTGAAACATCATGCTATATATCATTTTTGGCCCTATCTCTCAATGGTGAAGAATCACGAAAAAATATATTAAATTCTCACATCTGGATCTGGACCGAGACCTTCACCAAAATCAAATAAATTCCGTCTTGTCACACACCCAACCTGTCCACCAAGTTTCGTCCGAATCCGTCCATAACTTTTTGATATAACCTGCTCACAGACAAATAGACAAACAAACAGACAGGCCTGAAAACATAACCTCCACCCACTTTCGGTGGCAGAGGTAAAAACTTCACAAGTGGTGTAATGTCTGGGTCTCATTGTCCCAGGCTTTCGAGAAAGGGTATTTCTATGGCACAAAGCACATTATTTAAGGCTTTTGGGGTAGGATTTTCACGTCAGTATTGCTCGGCACGCTCTGCACGCTTTTCCTATCTCCGAGATATGCTTCCATAGCGGAACTGTAACAGAGGGTGGCACAGGTGCAAATCCGGTTCCAGGTGCTTCCATACCCCTGCTGAGCAGTCATGGGAACCAAACCTATTCCATTGAGGGCATTGCAACAAGGCATTTGCTCCATGATGAAAACGCTCACACTTGTGTAGGAATGCACTTGATTCCCACATAAGCATTCAGCGTTAGTGCCTTTTTGGATTTTGATGTTTGGATTGAAAAAATATATTTATTTTCTTGGTCAGATTGGCATTTTCAGGAACGAGTCACCATGTAACTCAATAGTCGTATATTGATGAGATCCCACACACCCAATGGAACTAAATAGATTGTAATATTCTGGTTATACTCAAAAAAATTGATCAAAGTTCCATCAGTAGCAGTCATTTTTTAAGCATATTTAAAATGTGGAAATGATGTTAACTCTATGGAGCTTCCATGAGCCCAAATAAAAGTCGTCACTTTTGGCCACTGTGTAATAGGAATCTGTGAAGATGCACTTGGCTCGACTTTCGATCTTTACTTTCACAATCCCCAACATCAGGTTTCACCTTCACAAATGCGCGACTCCTCGTTGAGGAAGAATCCAGGGGGGCAGACACATTGGAAGCTCCCAAATGTGTTTAGACAACTTCCTCCTTGGCACAGCCCTGGAAGCTCCATGCACTCATTGATGTCTGTTCAAGATGAGATAAAGTAAAATAGATGTGTGGGTATTCTTAATCACACGAACGCACAAAATGACGTCTCCACACCTCTCAGCAAATGCCGGCAGGCACCTCTTGCTTCCTCATCATGCCAATTGTTCTACCTGAAAGTTTAGGGTTAATCTACTACGACGTCTTTGGCAAATCAGATTATGAACCATGCTCTTATACAGAGCACTGGTGCTGCTGAAGCAGTTTCTAGGGTGAGCATTACAACACCGGATGGGAAGGAAGTCAGGGCAGGAATTTATAATTTGTTCAGGGTGATGATGATAGCTTGCCTACTCTTTGTGAAGGACACCAACTAATGTTGGCAGATGGGACGCCCAGTTTAATGTCCATCTGAAGGACAGCACACACATTGATGAATCACTCTGCCTGGGAATTACCAGGATGACAGTTTGTAGCTGGGCAGAGATTCAAACCCAAACTAGGCAGTTTAGAGGCGAGTGTGCATCCCTCCAGGCCATTCTGCTCGCCTACTTCCTTTATGGGACAATTAATCACACCTTGTTTTTGGTCCATCTTTGACGAATCGGTTGGCCAGGCCTGATGTTCAATTGAAGATGGCAGGAATTTGGAATTTGTTCAGGGTGAAGGCGGTAGCTCGCCTACTCTTAGCAAAGGACACCGTGGGGGTTTTAACGTCCACCGTGTAATGCAATAACATATCCAGCCTAACATCCACCTGGTGGACGGCACACCCTGCCTGCAAAGTCCCAATCCGACAGTATATAGTTGGGTTGAGAATCGAACCTAGGACAGATATCTCAGAGAGAAGTGCGCTACCTCTGCACCACCCTGTTGGACCACCTATTGAGGGTCAGACTTCTATCGAAACTCAAAGACTCAAACAGTGAGATTCAAACAAACTCCAAAAAAGAAAAGTAATCTGCTGAAATGCAACAATAAAAAAACGATTTACCATTGAAAATGGCCCACGCTCCCATCAGCATTCTGATCAAAACAACCATAATCAAGTAAGGAATCAAGATAGTGATGTCATAAAGCGGCAGTCCCAGTTCGATTCAGTTGAAGAGTATGACCTCAAAGAAAGTAAAACACCTTGAGCAGGTAATGTAGTCCTTCATCCAAGAGAGAACCTTCGATCCGATAATGAAACCCTAAACGTGTTATACAGTCTTATTGCACATCAAACAAACAAAACCCTCAACCAGTTAGCTGTGTCATCTCGGTTTTTCTTTTCTTTCCAGATTTCACTCGCTAATGGTGGCACAAAGAGCAAAACCTCGACCTTTTTTGGCACCTTTTCACCAATGCAGTGTACCATTTCCTGGAACATTTGAATGCTTATATCGTTGGTGCCTGGGTCAGTGCGTGCACCTTCGAGGATGACGGTGATAGGGTTAGGTCTGAAACCTTCTCCTCCTGGGCACAGCGTTTTGTACTCATCTGTGTGTGGGTGAGGGTTGGAGGGGGAGTGTGGGAAGAAGAAAATGAACTTAATATGAAGGGGAAGAAGAAAAGCAAAGTTGTCTTTTATCATCAAGATCCCATACACTGTCTTGATTTGTACATTGTCTCCTATTATCCACGTAATTCATGAAAAAGTACACCGAAAGCCTTCAAAATTATTTATACTGCATATGATGTTATACAAGCTCCAACATGAACTTTAGACAAGGTAAAAAAGAAAGGGTCCAAAAAGAATGAGGACTTGTTTTTCATGGTGAAACTTATACCGCAAAACCAACTGCCCATATCCTGTTAGATCTCTTTGCTCTCTTGCTACAATTATTTGACAAGGCCCCTAAAGACAGCTCAGCGATTTTCAACAGAGGTCTCTTCAGGTACAGATGTCCCAGTGTTACCTGCCTGTTGGGTTTACCTGTGCTGGGCGGTGGACAGAGCTCACATGGATTGCCCCAAGCACGGCCGAGGGAGCAACAGCAGGAAGCTCGGCTCACCCCGACCCCAATCTCAGCACTGCAGCTGAACCCCCCGTCCCCACGTGGCTCTGGCTCAAAATAACAGCTTCCGACACGCGTGTCTGCAATGCGAAGAGAAGAAGAAAAGATTCCTATTTTTAACACCGATTCTGAACAACTATTTTTTCACTCATTTGGTTGAGGAAGGTGTCGGAGTACACGATTTGGTGAGGAATAATGAATACGACGACAAAAGTGAGAAGTTGCTTCTCACCTACGCAGCCGACACCAGTGGGGTTCAAGTCGAATCCAGCAGGACAATCACAGCTGTAGCCACCAGGTGTGTTTCCACAAACACCATTAATGCAATTTACTGGGTCAGTGCATTCATCAATATCTGGAATGTTATGGATCATCATGGCAGGAAATGGAGTGGAGGGTCAGCAAGTGATCATGTCAACCAGGAAGCAAACAAGCATCGGAAAAGTGAATTTAATCTCCTGTAGCAAACATTATAATTATAACTCGCAAATAGAAATGAAGCTAAATTTAAAATCCATAGATGGAGGGAATGACAGAGATCCCTCAATCTTAATGATGACCCACAGGGAGGTTGGGGTGGTGGAAAGAGGAGTTGGTTTGGTAAAGAATTAGCTATTAGGACTTGTTGTCTTTTGAGAAATACCTTTTTTTTCTCAATAAAATCTAAAAGATGAAAGCATTAGGACAAAGCTAAACGCAAACACATCATCCAAAAGATCAATGTACCGGTCGGTACAGTCATTGATGATCTGTCAAACTGATGCGCAAGCACTTTGGTCCGAGGCCCAAAGCACGTTGTTTTGCAAGCTGAGCGTACTTGCCACTTCTTTTTTGAGAAATGCTTTCGAATTCAAAAAGGAAAAGAAAATTCCAACATTTGGAGAAGGCCAAGTACATGTACTTCCAAAACGAAGACTAAAATACATGGTCATGATACATAGCTTGTCAAACGAAAACAGCACTCGGTGGAGCGCGTACCTCCCCGAGGCTGAACAGTTTATGTTTTGTATCCCACTGATAGGGCGGATCTGCATCCAGACCCTAACTAAAATCGAATTGGCTTGTTCGCGTTACCAAACCAACTCGTCCACCTCGTTTTGTCACAACTTGTCCACTACTTTTTGAAATATTGTGCTTGATATCGTTTTTGGCCCCATTTCTCAATGGTGAAGAATCACTTAGATTTAAAAAAACTCTCATTTCTGGAACCTGATTCTGATCTTCACCAAAATCGAATCAATTCGTCCTCGTCACACCGCCAACCTGTCCACCAAGTTTTGTCCGAATCAGTCTGTAACTTTTTGAGAAATCGTGTTATGCTGTGTAACTTTTTTTTTAGCCCAATCACTCAATGGTGAAGATCGAATTACTTGAATAAAAAAAATAAAAAAATAGGACCGCACGTCCTGAAGTTCACCTTGATCAGGAGGAACAGTCACTCAAAACACCCTTAAACCTCAGTAGACCCTGATTTTTGTTTAATGCCGCGATTTAAATTTAGTGCATCACGGTTGATGAAAGTAGTGGTCAAGTCGTGGTGAAAACAACAACACTCGAGATTAAAAATAACAAAAGTGAGCGAAATTAAAGTGAAAACAAGAAGAAGAGAGGAGGAAGAAGAAACACAAAAGAGAATAATGAGCGTGATCATTGGAGGCCTACCCGTGCAGTTTCCACCGCTTTGATCCAGTTCATAGCCATCATCACACACGCAGCGGAATGTTCCAGGGAGATTTTGACACGTGCCGAACACACAGATGTTGTGAAATGTGCATTCATCGATATCTGGAGCATAAAGGTTTCACATACACATGAGGTTTCGAGCAGCAGTTACAAATGATTGGCAATCATCGATAGTAATTATAGTCAATGTGCTGCCTGTCAAGCCGAACATTGTCGTCATCATTTGTATGCGTCATGTGGCTGCGGGTTTGCATCAGTTCCGGCAGTGCAGCTGATGCAGTGCCCCCCTGTAAGTTCGAGCAGGAATGAGTAATTTGTTGAGGGAACCGGTGCTAGGTCGCCTACTCTTTGCAAAGAACACCGTGGGTCTTTAATAAGCTCCACCAACTGCATTCACCATGGTAGCAGACGAGATGTCCAGTTTAACGTCCATCCGAGGGACGCACACGCATTGACGCCTCACCCATCAAGTGGAGAAATTTGAGTACATTCCAAATGTTGCTGTTGATGCTGTTTAACCTCAGGCAGTTCTGCTTGAACAGTCCATGGCACAGAGATAGCTGATCGATCTCCCGCGAACGACATCAGATGCCTCACAAATAAGATGGTGTACTCTTGCTTTTATAAAGCCAGGGCCACGAGAGAGAGAGAGAGAGAGAGAGAGAGAGAGAGAGAGAGAGAGAGAGAGAGAGAGAGAGAGAGAGAGAGAGAGAGAGAGAGAGAGAGAGACAGAGAGACAGAGAGACAGAGAGACAGAGAGACAGAGAGACAGAGAGACAGAGAGACAGAGAGACAGAGAGATAGAGAGATAGAGAGATAGAGAGATAGAGAGATAGAGAGATAGAGAGATAGAGAGATAGAGAGATAGAGAGATAGAGAGATAGAGAGATAGAGAGACAGAGAGACAGAGAGACAGAGAGACAGAGAGAGAGATAGAGAGAGAGAGAGAGAGAGAGAGAGAGAGAGAGAGAGAGAGAGAGAGAGAGAGAGAGAGAGAGATAGATAGAGAGAAAGAGAGAAAGAGAGAAAGAGAGAAAGAGAGAGAGAGAGAAAGAGACAGAGAGAGACAGAGAGAGACAGAGAGAGACAGAGAGAGACAGAGAGAGACAGAGAGAGACAGAGAGAGACAGAGAGAGACAGAGAGAGACAGAGAGAGACAGAGAGAGACAGAGAGAGACAGAGAGAGACAGAGAGAGACAGAGAGAGACAGAGAGAGACAGAGAGAGACAGAGAGAGACAGAGAGAGACAGAGAGAGACAGAGAGAGACAGAGAGAGACAGAGAGAGACAGAGAGAGACAGAGAGAGACAGAGAGAGAGAGAGAGAGAGAGAGAGAGACAGAGAGAGAGAGAGAGAGAGAGAGAGAGAGAGAGAGAGAGAGAGAGAGAGAGAGAGAGAGAGAGAGAGAGAGAGACAGAGAGACAGACACAGAGAGAGACACAGAGAGAGACACAGAGAGAGACACAGAGAGAGACACAGAGAGAGACACAGAGAGAGACACAGAGAGACAGAGACAGAGACAGAGACAGAGACAGAGAGAGAGAGATACACAGAGACCCATAGAGATACACAGAGACACACAGAGACCCACAGAGATACACAGAGATACACAGAGAGAGACAGAGAGAGAGAGAGAGAGAGAGAGACAGAGACAGAGAGAGAGACAGAGAGAGACAGAGAGAGAGACAGAGAGAGACAGAGAGAGACAGAGACAGAGACAGAGACAGAGACATAGACATAGACATAGACATAGACATAGACAGAGACAGAGAGAGAGAGAGAGAGACAGACAGAGAGACAGACAGAGAGACAGAGAGAGACAGAGAGAGAGACAGAGAGAGACAGAGAGAGACAGAGACAGAGACAGAGACAGAGACATAGACATAGACATAGACAGAGACAGAGAGAGAGAGAGAGAGAGAGAGACAGACAGAGAGACAAACAGAGAGACAGAGAGAGACAGAGAGAGAGACAGACAGACAGACAGACAGGCAGACAGGCAGACATAGAGACAAGAGAGAGTGGGCCAGTCCTTGGAGATCGGCACTTTGACCATAACCTGACAAATCCAGGCAGCAGGGAAGAGTGGGGAATATTTGGCCCATGACTTTGCTGGGGTGTGGGTGGGGGAGGGGGGGGGTGCAACCACCGCAAAGAGGCATCCCCCAATAGTTGTACATTCCAGATGTTCATAAGCTTGCTGGAAGTGAGCGTACTGGGAAAGCATATGATCCAATTCCGTGTCTATTGTCTGGTGCTTGAAGTCAATGTTTCACAATTTTTGAGGACATGAAGAGGCCATTGGGTTTTTGATGCCCGATTCAGATTTACAACCCATTTTACTCCAGATATTTATTCATCATCATGATGTTTTATGAGCGAAGCTCAGAGTTTTCTGACCAATCACCTGTAACTAATTTGAAGCGCTCAGTTAGGTTGTTTGGTAAATATATCTATAAACAAAATGCATGTTCGTTACAACATCCGAAAGCAATTATGTCGCGATAGGACAATATTCAGGGCAACTCATACAGGTATGATTTCTCATCCTGTCATTCTGTTGACAAGCGACCCTGTCATTCAGCACTTCCACATACCTCGACTCTGTGGAGTAAAAAATAAATCCCATCAGTGCTCACCTTGGCAATAGCGACTGTCATCAGAGGGAGCAAATCCCATCTCACACTCACAGCGGTATCCACCCGGTGCGTTCAAGCACTGTCCATTCTCACACAATTCTACGTTTTCCGCACACTCATCCAGATCTGCAAACAAACATTGCAAGGAGTGAGGGAGTGGGGTAGATGAGGCTTTGTTAGGTGAAGAATTAGTCCATGTTGTTCAAAACCAAAAGCGTTGAAATCGATCTCAGCTCACATGCAAGTCAAAGATAAAATAGTGGTGCCTCCTGCGTTCTGGAACATCGACAACGATGAAAGGCCTGTCTGTGTTCAGGATGATTCTGTGACTTTGAGATCATACGATGAACACATTTCCAACCTTCTTTTGATTTGTTTAGTGACCGAGAGCTAATTTTTTTGGCAACAACCAGCTTCGGTCAGTTGGATCACTCAATTGCACTGATGTGATACCGACCATCTTGTTGCTTTGCGACATAACAAGGTAGTGGAATTGATTATACGTAGTCAATGATTAAAAAAAAGTTAAAAGAGAAAGAGTTTCATCATAATTAATAGTGTTTGGGTTGGTTTGTGGTGTGGGGGGTTGGGAGGTGGTGGCAGTGCAGAATATAAGTAAAACAAACTCTTTGAAATCATATTTATTAACAGCTGCTTTGTAGATAAAGGTCTAGATCCACAGAATGAGAACAATACCGGTACAGATGTATCCATCCCCAGAGAAGCCATCTTGACAAAGGCAGCGATAAGAACCGGGGGTGTTCATGCAATTAGCATGAACGTTGCACACGTGAGTCTCATTGCTGCACTCGTCAAAATCTGGAACGTATATAGGATAACACGACATCAGCATTTAATAATGATGTACCGACATGCCACCGTACTCCCCAGCCTCTGACGTCTCCTTCCAACAGTTTAGAACTTTCGAAAGATTTTGGAATGCTTCTCGTGCAAGGTCATACCAGAGCAGTCAATACCGTCTCCAAACCAGCCTGGGCGGCAGGCACAGTGGAAACTGCCGAGGCTGTTAGCACAGGTGGAGTGCATGTCACAATTATGTGCTCCAATTTCACACTCATCCACGTCTAGCGTGACACATGGGAGAGAAAAAACAAAAGTGAATGCATGGGAAAGTAGAGGTATAGTTTTTCAGGAACAGAGCATTAACATATTAAATGATGATGAGAGTCAAAATCAAACTCATAATGAGCAAGACAAATGTTCAAATGTTCAAAACCAGGGTGCACGTTGTTGCAAGTGGTCCTCACCGGTACATCCAGACGTGCCCTTCCTCACGTGGAAGCCTGGTGGGCAGTGGCAGATGAAGGAGCCACGCGTGTTCTCACAGTCTCCGTGTAGACATATGTTGTGGTTCAAGTCACACTCATTCACATCTGCCAGAGGAAGAGTATTTATGAAACATGAACATTATTTAGAGACATATTTATGGTGAATCACGTGTTCAATGTATACAACATCGTTCTGCTTCTGTAATTTCCTCCAATGAATGGATTAAGTCATTCACTTAAGATTAAGTCTGTGACAAGGAGTCTTTGTCGGTTCTACAACTTTTTTTCTTCAGCTACACAAGAGTTTGTGGCTTTTGAGTAATGACTCGACTCTTCACATGTTCCTGGTAGAAAGTAATCATGGATCCAAATCGGGGCTCTGAGCAGGCCATGTCCCATATCAGTGTGTCTGGGGTCTTAAAACAAATAGCACAGTCTTCAACAAGAAGGGCACACGGTAGCGCACATACCTCCGCCACGCAATGCCTGATCCAAGAAAATCATATCGGGCCCAATGCAGTTTTGGAATATCATGCTATATATCGTTTTTGGCACCATCTCTCAATGGTGAAGAATCTGCATCCGGACCTCAACCAAAATCTTATCGACTTGTTCTTGTCATTAAACAAACTCATCCGCCGAGTTTTGGCATAAGTCATGCAGAACGTTTTGAAATATCATGATGTATATCATTGTTGGCCCTATTGTCAGGTCAGGTCAGACTACATCTGTGACTTGCTACAGGTACCATGTAAACCTGTACTAACCTGTTCAATGGTCGGGCTGTGGGTGACTAAACCGTCTCTCCCACCAAGTTTCTTGGTGAGGAGGGTGCATGATATGGAGACCTAACAGGATGAAGAACAAAACCTGTTAAAGGGCGGAGGAGCTCCCTGTGAGCCAACGGCATTCCATATCTAGTACCCGACTATGTCTGTGGACGTCCTCCTGCAGTTGGGTTACTTCTTATTAGGAGGTTGGTGTCAGGATTTGCACTCTGATCACCACCATAAAACCCTTCATTCCACAGAACATTCGAAAAGCATTAAAAAAAAATTTGAAAACCCACTTCGTGGGAGTACCTCCTGTGCAGCTTCCCTTCACAGGGCAGCTCACCAGATGACGGGATTGGGGCAAAGCCTTCGGGACCCCCAATCTTTGATGATAGGAGGGAAACCACGCGGTAACGTTCCCGGGTCAGATTGCGGGAGAGTGTGTCGGGGTGGTGCTGAGGTGTCGTCCACCAGACGGCGGTCTCCTTGGGTTAACCTAAGGAGGTCCCTTCAGGTGGGTGCCTGGAATGTCCGATCCCTAAGAGAGGATGATCACCTGTCTCTGTTATCTGAGCTCAAGCGTTTGGACATCGGGATTTGCAGCACTCTCTGAAGTTCGGAGACCGGATTGCGCGAGATCATGGTGGGTGGTTACACCTACTATTGGTTTGGTCGCTCTGATGGTTACCATGCCTAAGGAGGTGTTGTAGCTGTGTCCAATAAGCTGACTCCCATGATAATTGAGGTAACACCGGTCAACGAGCATATTATGACTGAGGATTCGTCACTCCTTAGGTGTCATTTCCCTGGTCTCTGTCTATGCTCCGACTGAGGCGAGTGATCTCACCGTGAAGGATGCATTCTCTGCCACACTCGAGTCTGTGGTTGATCAGTGCCCCAGGCAAGATACAATTTTAGTATTGGGGGATTTCAATGCATCGACTGGAACTGATAGGGATGGTTATGAGGTGTGTATTGGTCCCCATGGATCTAGAACTGTGAACCAGAATAGCACTAAGTTCCTTGACTTTGCAAGAAGTCATGGACTTAGGGTGGCCAGTTCATGGTTTCAGTGCCCACAAGCTCATCGCTGGACTGGTATTCCAACGCTGGCGGTGTAGCAAAGGAGATTGACCATGTGCTCGTTGATGGTCGTTGGAGGATGATCCAGAACTGCAGAGTCTACCGGAGTGCTCAGTTCCTCAATACTGACCACCGGCTTGTTGTAGCAACTCTTAAGTTGCACCTTAAATCTAGGAGAATGGAACCATCCCAGCCCAGGCTGGATGTTGGCAAGCTCAAGGATGAGAGGGTAGCTGAGGAGTTTGCGAACAGGATGAGTGGAGATTTGGGGGGTTCTGGGTGCTTTGGGAGATCCTGAAGAGTTGTGGAGTACCTTCAAGACCACCGTCCTTGATGTTGCCGGTGGATGTCTTGGAATTGTGGCGAAGAAGAATTTTTTTCTCTCAAGGGACACTGAATATAATTACCCAGAGTCGCAGGGCCAGGCTGAATGGCAGAGCTGACCTTGTCAGGGAGCTGAGGCATAAAACTGTATGCGCACTAAGGGTGGACAAGGAGGCCTATGTGCGAGGAATCTGTGAGGGGGGTAGAGCATCAGCTGTGGTCAAGTGATTCTCGTCTTGCTTACAGGGGAATTCACGCATTGCGTTCATCCAAGCCCATCCCTCGGTGTACTGTAGTTAGAGCAGAGAATGGTGGGCTCTTGACAGAGGAGTCCGAAGTCCGCAGAGGAGTCCGCTGGGCCGGTTACTTTGAGCGGTTGTACCAGGCTGATCCACCAGCTGTTGAGTTGGATGTTAGGGGTGTTACAATCCCTATTGCTGATCCTCCAAACAACCATGGCCAACCTTCGTTTGTGGAAACACAGGCTGCGGTGAAGCGGTTTAAATGGGGTAAAGCTGCAGGGATCTGGGGCATCCATGCTGAATTTCTCAAGGCTGGTGGAAATTCTGCACTTGTGTCATTGCATACAGTTCTGTGCTCTGCCTGGAAAACAGGCATCATCCGAATAAACTGGAAGAGGGGCCTTGTTGTCCCTCTCTGGAAAGGGAAGGGTGATCGCCAGGACTACAACAACTACCGAGGGGTGACGTTGCACTCAGTGTCGGGCAAGGTCTTTGCTCGGATAATTATTGATGAGTTTTTTTTTTTTGTATACCTTGTCGAGGCTCGTATGAGAGCTAACACACAACACACAGCAAGGGGGCATGGGGGCACGAGACAAGAGGGGCGGGAGTGGGAGGGACAAAACAGTGGGGAACAGACACATTAGATCTGTGGAAGGGAGAGGGATGGGGATGGGATGGGGAACATGGGGAAGAGAAGATGGACAACACAGGGACTTTCAGGAAGGAAAGCAGGAGAAATGAAGGAAGTGGGCTTGGGTGGATTATCGGGGGTAGAAAAGATCGGGGATTTGGATGGGGGATGTAAAGAGGTGGTGGTGAACAGCTGTTTTGAAAGCCTGGAGGGAAGAATGGGAAAGAATAGAGTGAGGGAGTTTATTCCAAAGTTGGGGAAAAAGAGGAATGAAAGAGTGAAGGTGAGCAGTGATTCGTGATTTTGGTAGTTTTACCAGAAGGGGGTTGTTGGTGGACCTTGAGCACCCTGCAGAAAAATGGTGGGGACAAATCACAGAGAGAGCAGGGGGGGCAAGGCTGGAGAGGAGTCGGTAGAAGACAGAAAGACCACCGACCAACCTGCGGTGATTGAGTGAGAGGCCCAAAGACTCAGCTTCATTGCGGGAGATGCCGATGATCCTAAATGCCCTGGTTTTCACAGCGTGAAGCCGAGAAAGGTGGGAGGCAGGAGCACCAACCCAGAGGGGAAAGCAGTACTCCATCCGGCTACGGACAAAAGCTTTGTAAGTGGTCAGGAGCTCAAGAGGGCCGAGGAAGGACTTTGCACGACGGAGGATTCCCAGTCGGCGACTGGCTTTTGAGGCGAGGTTGGAAATGTGACTTTCCCAGGAAAGGTCATGGCAGATAGTGAGACCCAGAAGCTTGAAAGAAAAGACTTCTTCCAGAGGATTGTTGAGAAAGTGGATGGGGGGGTTTCTAAACGGTCCTTTCGAAGAGACATAGTGAGAGTGTGAGATTTGTCTGGATTGAAAGACATGTTCCACGTGTTGGACCAGTTTGTGATTTTATCCAAATCTGCAGTGAGCGAAGAGCGAGTTCGCCACCATCTGCTTGAGCACCAGCGTCGAGAGCAGTCAGGCTTTACACCAGGTCAACGATTGACCGTATCCTTGCTCTTCGGGTGCTCACTGAACGCAGAGGAGAGTTTCAGCAGAGGCTACTTGCAGCCTATGTTGATCTCTGCAAAGCGTTTGATTCAGTGAATCGGGATGCCCCCTGGAGGATTCTTGGTCTTTATGGGGTGATACCAAAACTGATCAATCTGATGTCTGAACTATACTCTGGTACTGAGAGTGCTGTGAGATGTGGTGGTACCATTTCTGACTTATTTCCAGTTGTTACTGGAGTTCATCAGGGGTGTGTACTGGCCCCCACACTCTTCAGCACTTGTATGGACTGGATGCTGGGGAGGATGTCAGAGAGATCAAGCTGCGGTGCATCGTTTGAGAAGTCAAGATCTCTGGCCTTGATTTCGCAGATGATGCAGTCATCTTTGCAGAGACTCTAGATATCCTTTTGGGGGCTCTCGAGGTGCTGAATGATGAGTCGGAGCCGCTGGGATTACGGGTTTCCTGAATAAAAACTAATATCCTGGCTTTCAATGACTTTCAGGCTTTCAAAGAGGAAAGTGGATGCAGCGACGTGCTACTCTGGCGCATTCCCCCATACCTAACCTGACCTCTCAAAGGTGAAGAATCACTTAAAAATTCTAAACACCGGAACCGGATCCAGATCTTCACCAAAATCTAAGCAGTTCATCCTTGTCACACACCGAACCTGCCCACAAAATTTCATCCGGATCCGTCAACAACTTTTTGTGATATGCTGCACACAAAGAAACAAACAAGAAGACGTTGTGCAGAGCACGATACTTGCAAAATCCATTCAATAAATTTGACCTCAACGATAATTGGTGGTTGAATTCAGTGACCAAACATGCAACTCCTCTTCAAATTTCAAGTCAATCAGATGAAAATAGAAAAAATTTAAAAAATTTGGCCTATGTGACCTTTTGGCGAATGTTGACCTCAAAAATAATTAATTGGTGGTTGAATTCAGTGAGCCAATTTGAAAATCCTGTTCAAATTTCTAGTCAATGGGATGGAAATAGAGGATTTTAGGAATTCAACAAATTTGTTGACCTCTGGCCTTTGTTGATCTTTGACCTATGATGACCTTTTGACCTCAAAAACAATCAGCTTCTTTCTTATGACAAACCACCATGTGGTGAAGTTTTGTGAAGATTGGTTTAAAATTGTGATCTGTTGGCAATTGACAAACAAACAAACAGAGAGACAAAAAGAGAGACAAAATAACAAATTTGACTGACCAATATACATGAAAAATATTTGATTTTGCAAGTAATAAACAAGCAGATAGACAGGGGTGAAAACATAACCGCCTTCCACCTTCGGTGGCGGAGGTAATAACGTCAGCGAAGTATAGTCCAGGAAAAGTCTCGTGAAGTTTATGTGGGGTTGCTCCATGCTTTTTGAACCATTGTCTAAGCAGGCATTCGGCAAATGCACTAAAAAGCCTTTCTGAAGTATGGGAAGATACACAGCCAAACATGATGCATAACAGCCACCATGCGTAAGAGGAGAGCAGTTGTCAATAAAACATTGAAGAGGAATGAGGATATACGTTTTCCTTTTGAAGTATGTAGCTATGAAGAGAGTTCAGCTTGGCAAATACTTATCCAGATTTAAGGGTGACACCAATAGTTACCGAGGCAGGATTTCAAATCCAGGGCAGCCATGAAGCCGTCATAGCAAAGGCAACGGAAATCTCCGGCCACGTTGGCACACTGACCCCCATCACAGACTTCCGGATTCTCCTCACACTCGTCGATATCTGATCAGGTTTGGGTTACAGTGACAGAAATACGTGCATCAAACTGACATTTTCAGAACTCCCTTACAATCATATGGAAACTCTTCCCATAAGCCCACCACATTGGTGCTTTGGAATGTGTTAGTTCCCAAAATAATACATATATATATATATATATATTATATATAAATATACACACTAAAACAGGCTCAACAAACCCACAGGTGATGATGCTGAATCACATGCGTAATTGCTACAGCGCCTCCAATACCAGACGCATTCCATGGGATTAATCATGTTTTTGAAGACCGATATTTAAATGGCCACGATGAGACTCGATCTGTGCTTTGATGCTGTCCAAGGTTAGGGCCCTGTGACACTTTGACATTTTAGGCAGCAATGGCAACGTACAAAAATGTATGTAAAACGTTGGCGTACGCTGAAATTTTGATGTTTTTTTTTAAGTTTTGGACGTATTCATAACGAGTTGGACGTATGCAAAACGTATTAGTAACGTACACAGAACGTTTTAATCACACATAGATAACTTAGACCAACGAACGATTAGCGTGTTGTCGGTGTTCACAACCTATGCCCAACGATAGTCTAACGTATGCATAGCGAGCTGCACGTATCGCCGACGATCACGTGGCGTAGCCTATTAAAAAGCTACCGCTCGCCGATTTAAATCATAACCTCGTGAGAATTGGAAGTGTCAACATCGCAGTCACACCTTGACAATTTAGCCAGTGTATGCCGACCTCTGAAAAATTTGTCTAAAACGCTGGCACACGTCGAATACGTTATGGGTAAGTTGTGTAAACACTAAGAGCACGCTGAAAAACACTGCCATACGCCATAATACGCCTTGTACGTCGTGAAATTTCAAGCATGCTGAAAATTTTACGACGTACTCGCCATATGGCTCACACATTCCGCTACGCTGGGAATAAGTTGTAGTCACGATATGCGATCGTTGACACACGTCGACACAAGTTCCTTGTCAGTTACTCATAAGTCGAAACACATCGAGGTAATGTTTAGCATACCCGGAACTTATTTTGTCCGTCAAGGCACATTTTCTTTTTTTCTCCTTGGCTCCGTCCGTGAAGGCACGTGACGAAATATGTAAAGTATTTTTTTTTTTTTTTTTTTTTTTTAGTCTATCACGAATTTTAAAATGTATTCGGACATTTGCTTTTATGTTTCGACGTCGACGTGACAATATCCTCAAACAGAAAATATTCACAGAGGAGGAACTAAGAATAATACAAGCAAACTGAAGAGGCAATCGGACGTGACGTAACGGCACGTGACGAAATATCGGAAGTTGGTGTTGGTTTTTTTTTTAAACGCTGCCAATACGCCATTATACAGTAGCTGTAAATTTGAAACACATTCAGTAAGTTATGTGGTCATCCGGAAGACGTCAATCAAATACGTCTACATACGTCAATATGCGTTGGAGGTACGTTACTCATAGATTCAAAGCACATTACTCATAGGTTAGAAATAAGTTTTGGGTATGCTAAGCATTACCTCGACGTGTTTCGACTTATGAGTAACTTACAAGTAACGTGTGTCAACGATCGCATACCATGCCTACAACTTATTCCCAGCATATGCGGAACGTGTGAGTCATACGCTGCCATAAGTCGTAAAATTTCAAGCATGCTAAAATTTGCGGACAACCGCAAAGTACAACGATTAAAGCCAGCGTACTACGACATATGGCAGTGTTTTTCAGCGTGCTCTTAAGGTATACACAACTTACCCATTACGTATTCGACGTGTGCCGGCGTTTTAGACAAATTTTTCATAAATCGGCATATGCTGGCTAAATCGTCAAGGTGTGACAGCCCCTTTAGGTAGGTTTAGTTCAATATGTATATATATATATATATATATATATATATATATATATATATATATATATATATATATATATATATATATATATATATATATATATATATATTCCTGGCTTTGTTTCTTTCTTTAAAGGACATATTCCCACCATCTCATGCGGTCAGTTGGGGAAAGTGTTTGGCACAAGTCTTTCACAAACCAGCTGGCCTGGCCTGACATTTGACTAAGGAGGTTGGAGCATAAATAAATAACTTGTTCAGAGTGAAGGCAATCGCGTGCCTACTCTTAGCGAAGAACACTGTGGGATCTTTCACGTCTGCCAACTAATGCAGGCAGACAGGACGCCCAGTTTAACGTCTATCCGAGGGCAGCATACACATTAATGATAACTAACTCATAAGCCCTGGTGAAAACTCAGGTCATACAATGTAAACAAACATTTTGAACAAGCACAACACCTTTCTTCTTGTCAACTGAACTTTTGTCATTGAGAACGTGCACTCACCCGTACAACTACGTTCATCAGGTAGAAGCGCATAACCGGGGGTGCAACTGCACTCGTAGCCACCTTCCGTGTTGGTGCAGTGTGTGTCGCAACCCCCGTTGATAATGGTGCATTCATCAATGTCTGTTCAATAAAATGGCAAATACAAACAAACATCACGTTCTCTCCATTTTTCATTGTTTGTGAGTTTATATTTGGCAATGCATTTCTCAAGCATGTCAGAGGCCTATTACGATTCGGGCAACGAGAGATGAATAGGTATGGATGAGATAAAAGAAGTGAGGAC
This sequence comes from Eptatretus burgeri, assembly GCF_056783735.1. Classification (NCBI taxonomy): domain Eukaryota; kingdom Metazoa; phylum Chordata; class Myxini; order Myxiniformes; family Myxinidae; genus Eptatretus; species Eptatretus burgeri. Next base: position 117,553,713 of record NC_140963.1, on the reverse strand, counting down.
CTATTAAGAATCAAATACATTTTGATCTTAGGGTTTAGCCGTACTAGAACATACATGAACAAAAAGCAAAGACATAAATGAAACGAGTCATATAAGAAGTCCAAGGAGATTACCAATGCAGGCCTGGCGGTCGGGCGTTGTTTGGTATCCCTGATTGCAATCACACTGGAAGGTTCCAACCATGTTGACACAGCGCCCATCCTTGCAGAGCCTCTCGCTGAGTGCACACTCATCCACATCTGCACACAAATCACGTCGTACAACATGTAAAGTGGCATTACATCACTACTCTGACCCCCTTATGCCAACAGCATCTCTCCTGCATAAGCCTGGGAGGCGTAGAGCTATAAACAAAAGACAAAATTAATCACCAGGCTTGACAAAGTGTGGAATCAATCTTAAAGCAACATCGTTATCTCTGATATATTGATTATGTTTACCAATGCAAGCCGTCCCATCTGGATTGAGCTCGTGGCCAGGAGTACAGAGGCATTTGAAACTCCCCTCGGTGTTTACGCACGTCCCACCTCGGCACAGCATGGGATCTCGCTCACATTCGTCGATATCTGAATCATCAAAGAAGGGTGGAAACGCATAAAGGAAAACGAAATTAAAATGGATGAACAGGGACAGAAGAAGATGATGAAAATGAAGACCAAAAAGAAGTAGCACGAATGGAATCAAGGTGCTTGTCACACATTAAAACAACACCATGGTCAGACCATCTACCGGCCGTCGCTGCCGAGATGCTCCAGACTCTTACCCATGCAATTCTTCATCATCATGAAGCCACTTTCATATCCTTCAAAACATTCGCACTCAAAGCTTCCTGCCATGTTCACACAGATCCCTTGGCCACAGAGGTCTGGTGAAATCCGGCATTCGTCGATATCTAAATTCACAGGTGTACAGAGAAACCGACATAGACGAAATCAGCAAAACAGTGGGAACAGGACAAAAACAATACCTTTATTTTGTCTCCTGTGTGATGATGTCAAGAAAGAATGTACTATTCACATTAGAATTTTCAGGTTTTGACCCTATATTTCCAGTCTGCATGAAATGTCAGTTGATATGGCCGACACAGTCGAGATCAAGTTCCTCTTTGGCCTACCTGTGCAATTCCTCTCCTCCATGTCCAGTGCAAATCCATCTTGGCAGCGACAGCGGAAACTTCCCACAGTGTTTCGGCATTTTCCATTGTCGCACAGTGAAGAGAACACCTTGCACTCATTGATGTCTGCCATTCATCAGTTGTGGGACAAAAACGTCCAGAATCAGGTTATATATTGTGTTAGTCCACACTTTGTGATGGTCATGAGCATGATGTTATTTAAAATGTCATTTTCTCTAATTGGATTTCCGAAAGTTCGAGTGAGTGAATTAAACTGACTGAAGCAGGTAGTCCGGCATGCTTAACTACCTGGCAAACCTTCTAAAGTCCAATTTGAGAAAGAATTTTGTATTCCTACTTCATAACTATCTACATAACCATGAAAATTTAATGGAGATTGATAATTGTTTTATGTCTGATGTTTATGTACATCAGGATGGAGAAGGAGAATGAGCAGAATATCTTAGTTAACCCTGCTTCAGTGCCATCTCCATATGGCGAGTGCAAAAATTGGAAAAATTGTGACCGCTCATGTGCCCCTACCCACAAAAGTGCATCCAATAATCTCTCCCCCTCTTCTGACATGGATATGCTCCCAGCTTCACTTTCATTTTTTGAAGACAGATGTCGAGGCTGAGATAGAAGAACGGGAATATGGAGAAGCTTCTTCCTCCCTTTTCTTTTCCAACACCCGACCCTTTCATTTCCATTGTTACGAGAAGAGGCACCTGGCGAAAAACTTAACTTTTACCCTTTAAAAATAGGCTGCGCCAGAGCAGGGCGTCGCTGTCTTTAAAAATCGTGCGAATAAATTATTGAAATATCAGCTGCGTTTTCTTATCCCTTTCTCACCTGTGTTGCAAGTCGAGTGAAAGGCGGTGTATAATCAGACATACTGTTTGATAGGGCGATATATTACTGTTCTATGAATAAAATGGGAATTTTGAAAATACAAGCATCGAATGTAGAAAGCGTTTTCTCAATGTAATCGATATGACAAATTGGATTGAATGAGACTCACCATTATTATTATTGAAGAAGAAGAAAGAGTAAGAGTTTTTGATTAAATGTAAATTGAAACCGGCCTATCTATCCTCACCTTACTCAACAATACCAGACTGTTTTTCGGCCTGACTCAACAATATCATACTGTTTTTCGGCCTTACTCAACAATATCGTACTGTTTTTCAACCTTAGTCAACAATATCATACTGTTTTTTGGCCTTACTGAACAATATCATACTGTTTTTAGGCCTTACTCAACTATATCATACTGTTTTTTGGCCTTACTCAACAATATCATACTGTTTTTTGGCCTTACTGAACAATATCATACTGTTTTTAGGCCTTACTCAACAATATCATACTGCTTTTCGGCCTTACTGAACAATATCATACTGTTTTTAGGCCTTACTCAACTATATCATACTGTTTTTTGGCCTTACTCAACTATATCATACTGTTTTTCAGCCTTACTCAACAATATTATACTGTTTTTAGGCCTTACTCAACCATATCATACTGTTTTTAGGCCTTACTCAACCATATCATACTGTTTTTAGGCCTTACTCAACCATATCATACTGTTTTTAGGCCTTACTCAACTATATCATACTGTTTTTCGGCCTTACTCAACAATATCATACTGTTTTTCGACCTTACTCAACAATATCATACTGTTTTTAAGCCTTACTCAACTATATCATACTGTTTTTCGGCCTTACTCAACAAAATCATACTGTTTTTAGGCCTTACTCAACCATATCATACTGTTTTTAGGCCTTACTCAACTATATCATACTGTTTTTCGGCCTTACTCAACTATATCATACTGTTTTTCGGCCTTACTCAACAATATCATACTGTTTTTCGGCCTTACTCAACTATATCATACTGTTTTTCGGCCTTACTCAACAATATCATACTGTTATTCGGCCTTACTCAACAATATCATACTGTTTTTTGTGTCTCACTCAACTATATAATACAGTTTTTTGGACTTACTCAACTATATCATACTGTTTTTTGGGCCTTACTCAACAATATCACACTGTTTTTCGGCCCTACTCACCAATAGCATACTGTTTTTAGGCCTTAACAATATCATTCTGTTTTTCGGCCTTACTCAACTATGTCATCATGTTTTTCGGCCTTACTCAACAATATCATACTGTTTTTTGGCCTTACTCAACAATATTAAACTGTTTTTCGGCCTTACTCAACTATATCATACTGTTTTTTTGGCCTTACTCAACAATATTAAACTGTTTTTCAGCCTTACTCAACTATATCATACTGTGTTTCGGCCTAACTCAACTATATCATACTGTTTTTTGGCCTTACTCAATTATATCATACTGTTTTTCGGCCTTACTCAATTATATCATACTGTTTTTCGGCCTTACTCAACAATATCATAGTTTTTTGGCCTTACTCAACAATATTAAACTGTTTTTCGGCCTTACTCAACTATATCATACTGTTTTTTGGCCTTACTCAACAATATCATACTGTTTTTTGGCCTTACTCAACAATATTAAACTGTTTTTCGGCCTTACTCAACTATATCATACTGTTTTTTGGCCTTACTCAACAATATCATACTGTTTTTTGGCCTTACTCAACAATATTAAACTGTTTTTCGGCCTTACTCAACAACATCATACTGTTTTTCGGCCTTACTCAACAATATCATACTGTTTTTCGGACTTACTCAACAATATCATACTGTTTTTCAGCCTTACTCAACAATATAATACTGTTTTTCGGACTTACTCAACAATATCATGCAGTTTGCGGCCTTATTCAACTATTTTAAACTGTTTTTCGGCCTTACTCAACTATATCATACTGTTTGCGGCCTTATTCAACTATATTAAACTGTTTGCAGATTGGGTTTGATGAGTGGTATTGTCCTATAGGACAATTGTTGTCGGCCGGACGCAAGCAGACACCAATATTATTTTATATTATACATAATCTTCCCTTTTCTTTTCTTTCTCAAATGTATCGTCCCCATTTTACCTCCCTCCCCCCTTACCCTTCCACGGTATATCAAATACAGCCCTTTATCTCAGACAAAGGGTTAACGTCCAATTTACATGATGGTTAGCATATCCCAATCAACGCCCTGTTGATTATATTCATTATATCAAATACATGTATTGCCCTTAATGTGATTGCTTCAGGATAACCTCCAGGAATACATTTCATACAGAGAGGCCACCTTTGAATATATGCATCAGACTAAGATGACTACAATGCACAAATGTTGTTGTACACATACTATGTACGATTGTACTAACTATACCATTTAAAAGCAGTACATTTGAGGACCTGACATTTATTAAACAGTTTTAGTACCATCCTTGAGGGTTGTTAACTGAAACAAATTCTTAACGATTAAATTGTACACAATGTCCAAGGAACAATGATAACATTATTAATATACAGCATGCAGATTAATTGTTAACCATTTAACCTGTTTCCTGCTCAGCAGCACTTGCTGGCCATACCTTTAAACAATGCCTTCCCGGCAAGCACGTCTCCCCGGTTTGAAAAACCTGGGCCGCGGGGGCAAAGCAACTGGAATTCGGGACTTCCGGGAGTCGGACATTCTTCGCAGGCTGAGCCCCAGCCTGTACCCAGGGAGCAGCAGCATGCATCGTGCCGGAGACGAGCACTTGGAAGGTTGCACTCACCGTCGTCCCATGATAGGAAGCATTGCTCCTGACGTAGGTCTGCGATCGAGTAGAGTGTATCGTACCATGTCACTCACGTTCCAGTCTTTGAAAGAACATGTGATGCCAATATATTCATTATTCTTAAATAGGTGCAGGCCTAAATGCAGGCTCCGAAACGTCTACCAAAATCCTGGCTGGTTGGTTCATTTCCTACATCGAGCAATTTGGACCTGCGTGGCCAGCAATTACCTGCATTTCTGACAGACACAGGTTATTTTATCCAATATATTGGACAATTAGCAGAGTCGGCTGCTTCACTTGTTCACATTTTCATTTCAGGTTTGTCATTTACAACCCAGTCCACCCAGTTCACAGTTCAAGCATCTGCATCACACTTCTGACGCCACATTTTCCGAGACACTAAGCAAAAGATGTTATATTTATTGGAAAAAAATATCAAAGCCTTTACTGCATTCACAAGCAATTCCGATCATCTTAACAACAATAATTTAGACTTCTTGTTCATAGACGATGTCTGTGGTCCAGCGTTGAGGTAGCACAGGCACGGTGGGCCAAACGGTCTCCTTCCATGTTAAAGTTCCTTGTGTATATCCTTGTGGCATTTGCACTCAATGCATAGTTTGTCCTGCTCTGTCAATTCTGACATTAAACAACTTTCAGCATCTTGATCGTTTCTTTCTGATAAACTTGATGATTAACATCTCAACATTCTTGAAATCGAGTTCCAATCAATGTCAATGAGATACACAACAGAGTAAAGTATTTGAACCCCCCACAAAAGAATAATTATAATTGGGTATCATCACAAAGTAGCATATTATTATTTTCATACTTTTGATGACAGAAATCATGAGAATTGTTGGGATTGTAACGACTCACCGACACAGGTACGTTCACTGCTATCCAGGCTGAGTCCGTCCGGGCACGCACAGTGGAAGGAACCATGTGTGTTGACACAAAGTCCATTGTGACACACACCGGGGAACACCTCACACTCGTTCACATCTGTGGACAGACATCAAAGGATCATCTGCTGAGTAGGCCAGAGGGCTTTTAGACTTCTCTTATGGGTGTGTCTCTCCCTTCTTTTCAGATAAAGCCTCAAGTACATTTAACACTCAAGTTGTATGCATCTCCATGATAAAATTTTGAAGTTATATTTACCTACGCCATCGTAGGTAGACGGAAGTTATGTTTTCACCCCTGTTTGTCTGTCTGTCTATCTTGGTCTGTTTGTGAGCAGGATATCTAAAAACGTTATTGACGGATTCCGATACAACTTGGTCGAGAGATTGGGTGTGTGACAAGGACAAATTGATGAGATTTTGGTGAAGATCTGATCTGAATCCAGCGACGAGAATTTTTTAAAAGTGATTCTTCACTATTGAGAGAAATGGTGAAAAACTATATAGAGCAGGATATCTCAAAAAGTTGCAGATAGATTCAGACAAAACCTGGTGGACAGGTTGGGTGTTTGGCAAGGACAATTGATTTGATTTTGGTGACGATCTGGATCCGGACGTGGCCTATCAGTGGGATACAAAACGTAAAATATTCAGCCTGGCGGGGGTATGCGCTCGATGAAGTGACATTGTAGTTGAAGTTGTAACAGATGGAGCATGACTTGCCTTTGCAGTTTTTGCTGTGAGATCGGGAGAAGCCTTGTGGGCACCCAGGGTCTGTACACACACGTGCATACAAGTAAGGACTACAACCACCAACACAGTAATGATGACAAGTGTGCATGTCCCATCATGATAAAAATGGCGTTATCAGAAATAGCGGCAGGAAAAAAAAGTTCACAACAATCATCATCATCATCATCATCATCATCATCATCATCATCATCATCATCATCATCATCATCAAGGTAAGTACAGAAAAGTGAAATGATATGAACTATCAACCGTGTGTTGACAACTGAAATGGATTCCTATGGCAGGTAGCATACTTTCATCGACTCCCAGGAGATAAAACCTATTATTTGAATTGTCTGTCAACGCAGACAGACACAAGGCTTGACAAAGTTTAGTATTCCTCAGAAAAGTTAAAGATGGATAGGTCACATGTTTCTGAATAGGGTCAAAGGCTATGTTGAGGTGAAAGGGTGTGCAATTTTATTGCTGTATGCTATTCTTTAAAAACAAACATCAAGGTAGGCACATGATAATCTAATTACAGGTATGTAACTTGGCAAATGGTCAGGTTCCAATAGAAATGTCTGAATATCGCTTAAGAAATGAGGGTCTTACCAAGTTCACAAGGCTCACAAGGACTGCCCCAGGCAGCACCCAATGTAGCACAGCACTCTGACTTCATAGTTCCACCATTAATGTTCACTTCACAACGATTGTCCAAAATCTGCATCCAGCAGGTACCCTTCACGCTATCTGCACTCAGAAATAAGTACCGTAGTTGGACTTGCAGAACAGAGGTGATGAGCTAGGCATGTTACTCACTACAACACTCCCTCCCCCCTTCCATTCCTTCCATTCCAACCCAACCTTATGCCCTCCTCGACCTCATACCTCCACATTTTACATGCAACACACATTGGCTCCGCTCATAGACACCACACACTGGCCTTGCTCACAAACAATGCCAAGCATAAGGACAGACAAGTCAGTGATCAAAATGGCATGTCTTGTTGTCTACTGCAGGCAAGTGAAGCCACTCTTCCCGACTTCCCCAAACTCCCCTCCCACATCTACCCTATTGGAAGGGTAAATATATAACACCTGGTGCACGTTAACTACATAGTCCAGAACGAAGTCCAAACATCACAGCATTGTCGTTCTTCTGACATTCCCCACTAACGAGCATTGTCTTTGTATGCCGCAGTACAAATGTGCCTATTTACAAATCGTCCTTCATCGAGGAAAAGCAAAACAATAAAAATGCAACAGATTATGAGGCATTATATATAAAACAGGATAAGAATCACAATCGGAAACATAATACATCACGAAGCATGATGAGCACCTATCAAAATAGGATCAGGTCATGATCAGGTAATCAGAGGCAGACACCACATCACATGATGCACATTCGAGGAGGATGCATTCGTTTCATGAAGTACTGCATGATGGTGAATATAAGAATTTCAGGTATTTTGTGCTGCAGAACTCGTACCGATACAGATGGTTCCAGTGTCGTCGACCTTCGTTCCAGTCGAACATTCGCACACAAAAGATCCGGCGGTGTTTTTGCAGTAACCGTTGACACAAGGGTTAGCTTCGCACTCATTGACGTCTGTCGGCGGGGAAGCCCAGAGAAGGGAGAGTAATGATATGACGAACAATCATAATTACGACACAATCTCGCCAGTAATCTTAGCAATGATACCTCACGTCCGATCGCCAAACCATCATTTTGATGAGCACAAGATAACCTTTTCTTTCCAAAGTTTACCATCAAATAATTTTTCATCAATGGGTGCAAGGTAACGAGACAGGTTTAACCCCTTATCTCTAATTGGTGACTCTGAGATGCTGACATTAAAGCTTGTGCATCCCAAAAATCATGGATGACATCTCGGCCATCAACCTTTCTTCTCGAACTCTCGAGTCTTCATTTCGATACAACGCAGCACCCCTTTCTCCCACAAAAAAGGATCTGAGCATATCTGTTCAGTGCTATTCATTTCAGAGAAATGCAACTTGTTTTCAGTGACAATGAAAAGGAAATATTCCACAAACAGATGCAAAAGTTGGAGTTGAGGTTAATCAAGGAGTTTCAAAGTGCTCTTAAGCTGTGTCTTAACAGTGGTATGCAAGAGCAGAACAAAGAGGGTTGAGGCAGGACAGACGAACAGGGATACAGATAGACAGAGCACAATGTTATTCTCACCTTCACAGGTGTCTGTGTCCGGGTTGAAAGAATAACCCTGTGGACATGAACAGCTGTAGCTCCCCGGGGTGTTACGGCACAGGCCATTGTCGCATAATAAGGGACTTCTTGCGCATTCATCAATATCTGGAGAAAATGAGAAGATCCAGAAAGGAAGAATTGAAATGAAGCTATTTTCCTCTTCATGTCCTCATTGTGCCTTTGAGGGTTTTTTTTTTTAACATCCCCACCACCACTTCCAGCTCCTCCCATTCCTAATCCGTACCAATACACCTCTTTCCAGAGATATCAGCTTCATATCCAGTGTTGCATACACAGCGATACCCGCCACGTAGATTCTCGCACATGCCATTGGGACAGATGTCAGGATCCAATGAACACTCGTTTATATCTGGCGGAAGAATAGTTAACATCATTGTTTGTGTTTTATGATGAGCAATGTGCAGGTACAACACAGCTGTACTGTATATTTCAACGAGTTCACAATAGGAATTATAATTCCTGTTGCAGACTAAAAGTCACAAGGTAGTTCTTGAACATTAAGTATCAGGTTCACTGAAAGCCAAGACTCATATCTTGAGACTCCATTCAATGTACAACATACCTCGTCCATCTGCCGTAATTCCAACACCACTGCTGCACAGGGATTGAAATTCCGCTAAGGCAAATAGGGAGCAGGGAAGACAGGATTTGAGAAATACATCTGTGATGTGACAACATCTGTAATGTCACGAGATTATTAAAGTGCAGATAACGGCCATTGTACATCATGCTTGTGCCTATTCACACCAATGACACCAACTGCAGGGAGTGCAAGTTACACAGAAACCATGGAAGCCGACAAAGAAACTTTCGCTGTGGAAACCAAGTCCTTCAAGATCACTGTATTATTGGAATCTCTTGTGATGAAGCTGGGTCTATTGGTCTATCACTTTCACAACTCAGACGGGTCAGTGATCTGTCTGTCTTTTACAACGCCTCATTTCAGGTCTTGCACCTTCTGCTCTTTCCATACTCAGTCCCCTCTTCCTCCACTCCTGTGATGTATCTGCAGGGTGTATGTGGTGTGCCAGCAACCACCTTCTGGTGAAACTACCTAAATCCCGAATCACAGCTCACCTCCACACATTTGTTCCTCTTTTTCTCACCTGTGGAACCAACTTCCACATTGGCATTCATTGGCTTCATTGGCATTCTTCTCTCCAGGGCTTTAAGAGAGCTGTTGAGCACCATCTCATATCATTCCCCGTCTAAAACCAAGATCTTTTGTACCCCCGTTAACACACCCCAAGCCAACCTCTTACCAAGTTTCAAGTTTTTCCTTCTGGAGAATTTGTGCTATATCCATCTTGTGCACTCCCTGTGTCCTCCTCTAACCCCCATTCTTCCCCACATCCCTTATTTCTGAAAGTCTCCCTCTATTTTGTTCCTCATCCCTGCTGTTGGTGTGTTTCTCCCCTCTTTGTTATACTGTTCCCTTTGTTCTATTACGTTTGATCCATTCTTTGTTCGAGCTTCTCCATGAGCCTGGATATTGTATTCTAGCAAATACCACTCGTCATTTTGCTGATGAGAATACTAAAGGGGGGAGGAAGAAAATAAGGGGGAGGAAGAGGGAGAGAGGGGCAGGGTAGAGAGCAGGGATAGTGAAGAAGTGGAGGGGAAAGGAGAGAGGAGGGAGGGAGCGAGAAGGGGTGGAGATCAAGGAGGGGTGAGAGGGTGAGGAGGGGTGGAAGAAGGGAAGACAGTGTGAGGTGAGAGGAAGGGAAGGTAGACGTGTGGTGGAGCATTAATTACGATTCATACCGTTTCATCAAAATGATTCTGCAGAGAATAACAGTAAAGATGGAAACAAAATAATGTCTGATATGCATTTTCTACCAGTCATACTATAAACACCGCCCGGATAAAAACACCGCCCAGATGGACACATCCAGCGCCAAACCCGTCAGATGCATCCGGAGACGATCGACGTCCAGAAATAACCACTATCCGGATATTTCCAGAGACAGAGACAGACAGAGAGGGGAGGGGAGAGTGAAAGAGGTGTGGGAGGAGGGTGATGCACTGCATTGGGAGGGAGTAGAGCAAGGATGGGACAGAGTGAGAGAGAGAGAGAGAGAGAGAGAGAGAGAGAGAGAGAGAGAGAGAGAGAGAGAGAGAGAGAGAGAGAGAGAGAGAGAGAGAGAGAGAGAGAGAGAGAGAGAGAGAGAGAGAAAGGGAGCAAGATCGAGAGAGAGCGAGTTCAAAAGAGAGCGAGATAGCAAGATCGAGAGAGAGTGAGAGAGCAAGCTCGAGAGAGAGTGAGAGAGCAAGCTCGAGAGAGAGTGAGATAGTGAGATCGAGAAAGCGAGATCGAGAGAGAGAGAGAGAGAGAGAGAGAGAGAGAGAGAGAGAGAGAGAGAGAGAGAGACAGAGAGAGAGAGAGCGAGATATAGAGATAGAGAGATAGAGAGAGCGAGATATAGAGATAGAGAGATAGAGAGAGCGAGATAGAGAGAGAGAGAGAGAGAGAGCGAGAGAGAGAGATAGAGAGAGAGAGAGAGAGAGAGAGAGAGAGAGAGAGAGAGAGAGAGAGAGAGAGAGAGAGAGAGAGAGAGAGAGAGAGAGAGAGAGAGAGAGAGAGAGAGAGAGAGAGAGAGAGAGAGAGAGAGAGAGATATCGAGAGAGATCGAGATAGAGGTAGGGGAGTTAGGCCTCGGTCACATTTGCCATGGCGGCCGTGGGTTCTCCAAAATCTGCGGCCACTAGCAATTCTACAGCGGCCGCAGTATTTCCACGGTCACACAATGTAGCAGTCACACATGTTTTTATTTTTCAGGGAGCCGCACGGCGTATTTATAAATCGTGGAGACCAAAAACGTGGGGGTGCCGTATGGTCTTTGATTTGATCTCACACGGTGACAGGGCGTTCCTGCGGCGGCGATATAATTTTCAAGGCAGACGCAAGGAGACCTCAAGGTGCCCGCAAGGCGACCGCAGAGGGGCCTAAGGTGAACGTGTGGCCAGACGGACGGTAACGAGTGGGTATATATGCCAGTCCTTTTTTTACTGAAATAAAAATATACCAGTATATATAACTGAATATACTATAACTATAATATCCCGTGGTCCCCCAGAATCCGAACGTCCAAGCTGTTTGAACAAATTGGAATCCGAACATTTTTTTCAAGAAAGTTTGGCCCTAAAAACCCAATACATTTAAAAAAAAACTGAACAAAACGTAGTGTTCATGTTTGTTCACGTGTCTCCCCCACCTGTTCGAGCCGCATCTTCGCGCTTTGTTCATTCAGTTCGTTGGTGGAAGTATTCAGTCACATTTGCTCTACGGCGAGGATAAGGCGGCCGTACGCCCTCTGAATTGACAGAAACGTGCGGCGGCCACAGAGAAACTGAGGTGGCCTTAAGGTGGCCCTACGCCGTTTGACTATATTTTACAGGCCGTATGGGGCGCGGTGGAATTATAACTGTGGAGTGATAACTTTTTTTCATTTCTACCCTCGCCGAAGCAATTCGACAAGCCAAGCTATGACGTAGATGTGTTCCACGTCAACCGTACGTAGGGCGTACGGTGGGCTTGCGTTTTCCGTGCAGCTGCCGTAAGCTCTTCTTTATGAAAAATGAATTTTCCCAACCCCCAAAAAATTACAGCACCCCCACATTTTCGGTCTCCACAATTAATGAACACGCCGTGCAGCTACCCGAAAAATAAAAACATGTGTGACTGCTACATTGTGTGACCGTGGAAATACTGCGGCCGCTTTATAATTGCGAGTGTCCGTACATTTTGTAGACCCTCCGGGTGCCGAGCCAAATGTGACTTTGGCCTTACCTCATGTTTTCACCTTAATTTTTTTTTTAATCATCTTGTGTTTTAATTATTAACAAAAAAAGCAATTCGATCACGTGGTGTGACGGACTGTCGGGCAAGGATTGAATTTCACAGCAAAACCGGTTGTAATTTTTAATATCCATGATTAGGTCAGCCCGATGCGTTTGATGAAAGTGATTGTGGTTCTGGGGGCATCATGTTCGATGAGTTGCCCTGGGGGCAGCATTCTCGCAGAGTGCGCGAGCGATCGAAACCCAGGCCGGAGCTCGAGCCTGTGTGGGCCTTTGGATGTGGTGATTGTACCAGTTTACATACAATACACCGCCACCGAAGGTCATTTACTCATCCTATTTTATCTTAAACATGGGGAATTTCAGTTTAAAGTGTCTTGAAAGTGGGTTTTGTTTGGGTCCACGAACGGATTAATTCACTTTCCATTATTTCTTATTGGGAAAATATTTTTTGAATCCGAACTTTTTGCAATCCGAACAGCCTCCTGGAACGAATTAAATTCGGATTCTGGGGGCACCACTGTGTATAGGCAAACACCTATACTCCGATCTCTAGCGGTAGCGCACGGTGGATGCACGGTCGACGCAGACTGCCACGGAGGCCGTACGTAGGTGCATGGCGGGCGTAGGGGAACCGTGCGTCGACCTTGCGTTGCCCACAGGTCGTCACACAGACCGCAAGGCCACCGTACGGCGACCGTGTAAATAGTGCAGCCGCCGTAATTTTTCGGGGGTTGGGAAAATTCATTTTTCATTGAGAAGAGCTTACGGCAGCCGCACGGAAAACGCAAGCCCACCGCACGCCCTATGTACAGTCGACGTGGAACACATCTATGTCATAGCTTGGCTTGTCTAATTGCTACGGCGAGCGTGGAAATGAAAAAAAAAGTTATAACTCCGCGATTTCATTCCACGGCGACCCTACGGCCTGTAAAATATAGCCAAACGGCGTCGGGCCACCCTGAGGCCACCTCAGTTTCTCTGCGGCCGCCGCACGTTTCTGTCAATTCAGAGGGTGCACGGCCACCATAGCCTCGCCATAGAGCAAATGTGACTGAGGCCTTAGCAGAGAGAATATGTTATACTTAATGAAGAACACGCACGCACGATATCAGCAATTTTTCAGGAATCGGCAGGTTGGAGTCGGTGTGATTATCAACTACAGCACTGACTGCATCCAACCCAGAATCATAAAGTGGCTTTCACCGAAAAACAATGCTACATTTATATAGACATTTCAGGGAGATGTTCATTAACATTATTCTTCATAAACAGCTGCATGTGACGGGTGGAAAAAAAAATTGGTTCGGTAATTTAGAAAACGCGTTAATATGGCAAACGGCTCGGAAATCGGGTGTCATTTCACAACAACATTCTCAGAATGATGGAGCACGAACCACTCACTCAAGGTGACAGAGCACAGACCACTCGCTCAGGGTGACAGAGCACAAACCACTCGCTCAGGGTGACGGAGCGCAAGCCACTCGCTCAGGGTGACGGAGCACAAACCACTCGCTCAGGGTGACGGAGCACAAACCACTCGCTCAGGGTGACGGAGCACAAACCACTCGCTCAGGGTGACGGAGCACAAACCACTCGCTCAGGGTGACGGAGAACAAACCACTCGCTCAGGTTGGCGGAGCACTAACCACTCACTCAGGTTGACGGAGCACAAACCACTCGCTCAGGGTGACGGTGAACGAACCACTCGCTCAGGTTGACGGAGCATGAACCACTCGCTCAGGGTGACGGAGCACGAACCACTCGCTCAGGGTGACGGAGCACGAACCACTCGCTCAGGGTGACGGAGCACGAACCACTCGCTCAGGGTGACGGAGCACGAACCACTCGCTCAGGGTGACGGTGAACGAACCACTCGCTCAGGGTGACGGAGCACAAACCAATCGCTCAGGGTGACGGAGCACAAACCACTCGCTCAGGGTGACAGAGAACAAACCACTCACTCAGGTTGGCGGAGCACTAACCACTCACTCAGGTTGATGGAGCACAAACCACTCGCTCAGGGTGACTGTGAACGAACCACTCGCTCAGGTTGACGGAGCACGAACCCCTCGCTCAGGGTGACGGTGAACGAACCACTCGCTCAGGGTGACGGTGAACGAACCACTCGCTCAGGGTGATGGAGCACAAAACACTCGCTCAGGGTGATGGAGCACGAACCACTCGCTCAGGGTGATGGAGCACGAACCAATCGCTCAGGGTGATGGAGCACGAACCAATCGCTCAGGGTGATGGAGCACGAACCAATCGCTCAGGGTGATGGAGCACGAACCAATCGCTCAGGGTGATGGAGCACGAACCAATCGCTCAGGGTGATGGAGCACGAACCAATCGCTCAGGGTGATGGAGCACGAACCAATCGCTCAGGGTGATGGAGCACGAACCAATCGCTCAGGGTGATGGAGCACGAACCAATCGCTCAGGGTGATGGAGCACGAACCAATCGCTCAGGGTGATGGAGCACGAACCAATCGCTCAGGGTGATGGAGCACGAACCAATCGCTCAGGGTGATGGAGCACGAACCAATCGCTCAGGGTGATGGAGCACGAACCAATCGCTCAGGGTGATGGAGCACGAACCAATCGCTCAGGGTGATGGAGCACGAACCAATCGCTCAGGGTGATGGAGCACGAACCAATCGCTCAGGGTGATGGAGCACGAACCAATCGCTCAGGGTGATGGAGCACTAACCACTCGCTCAGGGTGATGGAGCACGAACCACTCGCTCAGGATGATGGAGCACGAACCACTCGCTCAGGATGATGGAGCACGAACCACTCGCTCAGGGTGATGGAGCACGAACCACTCGCTCAGGGTGATGGAGCACGAACCACTCGCTCAGGGTGATGGAGCACGAACCACTCGCTCAGGGTGATGGAGCACGAACCACTCGCTCAGGGTGATGGAGCACGAACCACTCGCTCAGGATGACGGAGCACGAACCACTCGCTCAGGATGACTGAGCACGAACCACTCGCTCAGGGTGACGGAGCACGAACCACTCGCTCAGGGTGACTGAGCACGAACCACTCGCTCAGGGTGATGGAGCACGAACCACTCGCTCAGGGTGATGGAGCACGAACCAATCGCTCAGGGTGATGGAGCACGAACCAATCGCTCAGGGTGATGGAGCACGAACCACTCGCTCAGGATGATGGAGCACGAACCACTCGCTCAGGGTGATGGAGCACGAACCACTCGCTCAGGATGACGGAGCACGAACCACTCGCTCAGGATGACTGAGCACGAACCACTCGCTCAGGGTGACGGAGCACGAACCACTCGCTCAGGGTGACGGAGCACGAACCACTCGCTCAGGGTGATGGAGCACGAACCACTCGCTCAGGGTGATGGAGCACGAACCACTCGCTCAGGGTGATGGAGCACGAACCACTCGCTCAGGGTGATGGAGCACGAACCACTCGCTCAGGGTGATGGAGCACGAACCACTCGCTCAGGGTGATGGAGCACGAACCACTCGCTCAGGGTGATGGAGCACGAACCACTCGCTCAGGGTGATGGAGCACGAACCACTCGCTCAGGGTGATGGAGCACGAACCACTCGCTCAGGGTGATGGAGCACGAACCACTCGCTCAGGGTGATGGAGCACGAACCACTCGCTCAGGGTGATGGAGCACGAACCACTCGCTCAGGGTGATGGAGCACGAACCACTCGCTCAGGATGACGGAGCACGAACCACTCGCTCAGGATGACGGAGCACGAACCACTCGCTCAGGGCGACAGACCACAAACCACTCGCTCAGGGTGATGGAGTACGAACAACTCGCTCAGGGTGATGGAGCACGAACCACTCGCACAGGGTAATGGAGTACAAACCACTCGCTCAGGGTGATGGAGCACAAACCACTCGCTCAGGGTGATGGAGCACAAACCACTCGCTCAGGGTGATGGAGTACGAACAACTCGCTCAGGATGATGGAGCACGAACCACTCGCACAGGGTAATGGAGTACAAACCACTCGCTCAGGGTGATGGAGCACAAACCACTCGCTCAGGGTGATGGAGCACAAACCACTCGCTCAGGGTGATGGAGCACGAACAACCCGCTCAGGGTGATGGAGCATGAACCACTCGCTCAGGATGACAGACCACAAACCACTCGCTCAGGGTGATGGAGTACGAACCACTCGCTCTGAATGATGTGGCATGGCAAAAGCATCTGCAGTGAGTGAATAATTCACTCAGAATGACGTAGCGCAGTACCGCTATTGACAACGGATGCTTGGCAAGTGGCTGAAGCTGTTTGCCAGCTCATCTGTGCATGTGTCACATGGTACATCGGTTCAGGGTCCGCACAAACGATATAACTTTTTTTAAGGTCCGTTTTTCACCAGATTTGTTTTGATTCCCCATAGAGCACCTTGCGAAACCTCCGAAAATAAAGACACAGATCTGGCAGATGCTCTGGATAGGCTGTCCCTCTGGGGTACAGGGTGTGAGGTCAAACAGTGAATGCATTGTCATTCAGCTCAATGAAGCTGGTTAATTTTGGCACATGCCTAAAGTTTTTGTTCACTTAATATAATTCTCCAAACAGTGTAAAAATATTGTTACGGTTGTGGAAATTCGCATTAGACCATGAAGAGTTCTCAGGTGAGATATATCGGGAAGTTCATGTGTAGTTAGCCCAAACCCGTTGTATAGAGGGAATATGTGATTCATCTGGGCTGCGACGCTTTGAGTTAGCCGTTTTTCTTTCTCTATTGTTATTTTCGACTATTAAGCCGCCAACAACTCAAACACCACCTCAACAACCAAATCGTCACCATCAACAACGCCCCCGAACAACTCCACCAAACCGCCACTACCTTCACCTCCACAACCCAACCCCGCAAGCATCGCCTCACCCGCCATTCTCTAACGACGCTCAACAACGCCCCCGAACAACTCCACCACCTTCGCCTTTCTCCTTCACAACCAGCAACCGCACCACCTGTGAACACTGAATGTTGGGCTGTCTAGGGCCCGTTCGGCGATTGATGCCAAACGCATCGAGCCGCGAGCGCGAATGGCGGCCTTTCCGAGGGAGAAATTCGGATCCAAAAGGCTTCACGCCCCTTTTTCTCCGTCCAATGGGCAAGCGTCGGGCGGTATGGCCCTGCCTCCAAGCGCGATGAACGTGGATTCTTCACGAGCAGAATTCGGATCAAAAAGGCTTCACGCCCCCTTTTTGCCCGACCAATGGCTGAACAGAGAGTGACGTGGCCCCGCCTCTAATCGCGTTTTGATCCGAATATTTGCATATAGGCTCCTCCTGAGGCCTATAAAGATGCGAGCGCAAGGCGACTCGCGTGCGGAGTTGGAATTCGCACGGTTCGGTAGCAGGCGACTGGTCGAGTTCAAGTTCGAGTCAAGGGAAGACGACGGTCGGCAACCAGGTTGTGGTGTGGGGGTCGCTCGTCTCGTCGCGGGGTCCAAGCCAGCCAGCCATTCCCCTCTCCCTGAGCATCAGCAATTCCCCCTCCCCCCCATCCGCGCTAAGATAGTGCCGGGGGGGGAGCCCGTTCCTCCCCCACCCTAAACGTGGTGCCAACAAAACCGCTCGCACGGAGCACGCCGGAGAGGACTCGCCGACCACGCCATGGGCACAGAGTCGGGCGCAGCTGCGCAAACATTGCGGCTTGCCTGCCGCGGGTAAGACCTTCCCGGTCTCGTGGACCTGGCCGATCCTCCAGGATCCACGTACATTTGGTCTACGGACCTGTCTGCCTCCTTGCCTGTGAGGGTGGCTTTCTTTTCTTTCGGGTTGAGTGCATGCTGTGGCGCCGTGTCCAATAAGTAGAACTGCCTAAGTGTCTGTGCCTGTACATTGCCCCTTTTATTCGGTTGTCGCTCTGCATCGTATTGCATTTGCTTTTGTTGCATTTTGTCTTGACTGTATGGCTGTATATACGTGCTTGTGTGTGTGTGTAAATAAATGTGCATTACCTGTTGAACTGTTTCCCGCTTTGCTTCGTCTCCTTCCTTTTATTGAATCTCCATCTTGCATCACACGTAAGGGATTAATAGTGGGTTTAAAACGCCCAGTAATTAATCGGAACCGTCGAGATCGACGATAACTCCGCTCGGTTATCTCTGCAGCACGGAACGAACCGCTTCAGCGGTTCGTGTCCGAAGTCAACCTGCGGCGAGGTACGATCGCCCGGTCGACCACTCGCGCAGGTACTTAGGAAGGTCGAATTTGGCGAGCAACCCTATCCTCCTATCCTGCGTGGGTGGGCAATTGGCACGATCGTGGTGAGGTTAAACCCCCACCCGTGACTGGCTCCGGGCGGTTGTTCCCGGAGGATCACGACTGAATTGTCCGTTCCGGTGGGCGAGGCGGCCACTTTTGGCTACACGCGGTCGATCGCACGCCGGCGGGCGCGAATTCGCAACAATATGTTTAATGCTTTGGAAATTACACATTTTATTGCGTATGTATGGAGAAGGAGGGAACATACATAGCCTTGCTCGCATAAAGTCAATAAAAGCATATCAGATTTCAACACATATTTACTCCGGGCGATATCCGATCCTCAAAACCGAATTCATATTTTGATATTTTAAAATTCATCCGTAAGAGTACATCATGGAAAATCGTATCACAGAGTGCATGAAAATCCCTCCAAGCTCCTAATTTGAAAACGATAGCACTTTACATAAGTGTTGTAAACAGCGATTCACAGCTTTGATGAAGAGGCATATGATAATACTCGAAGCACCCGCTCCCTACGGGAGCCGTCAAGGGGGTCATGTTATTATGTTTATGCCTATTTTACTCCAAGGGGCCCCAGGATTACACACCCAAAAAATGGTTGCGATTGGTTCAGCTGTTTTTGCGGTACCTGGGAGCAGACAGACAGACAGACGGTGAATTATAGTAAGATGAGATACGGTATACAGTTATTACACAATGACCGTAGAATTTTGCCAGGGTCCAAGCACAGAAGCGGCCTATTCGCTTAGGCCTCAGAGAGATAGTATGGGATTTTGATGTCCACAACTGAAACGCAGATGGAATCACCATCTTTATATTTGTGCTCAAAGAACAGCATGCTCCAAAATGCATCACCATTTTGCTTGCACTTGACCAGAATAGCAGGGTTTAATTCAATTTGACTGTCAGGGATCAAGCTCACCCGAGAAAGCAAAATGGTGACCATCTTACTTTTATTCACAGTCTGTCTGTCTGTCTGTTCCTAGGTACCGCAAAAATAGCTGAACCGATCGCAACCATTTTTTGGGTGTGTAATCCTGGGACCCCTTGGAGTAAAATAGGCATAAATATAATAACATGACCCCTTGACGGCTCCCATAGGGAGCAGGTGCTTCTAGTAGATATAATAACATGACCCCCTTGATGGCTCCCGTAGGGAGTGGGTGCTTCTGGTTCTAGCAACTGAAGTTGTCCTGCAAACCAAATGGAGAGTAAGTTGGAATTAAGGTTAAGTGTTGGTTAAGGCAAGCAGAGGTACCTGAGTTTTTCCCAGGACACGGCCGACAGGGTTCTCCAAAGCTATAATCTGTGTTGGCACAACAACACTCTGACTTTGTCACGGCTCCAGGGAAAGGACGCTGGCACACTCCCTTTTTGATGCCCCCATAGCACGTACTACGCATGTGCGTGTCTGTGGTGGAAAAGTGCATGTGAGCAAAGCATTGTCATTGAACTTGAGCCAGGTAGTTAGGTTGTTCAAACAATACGCATTCAACATTCGACATATTTTAGACAGCCCATGCATGTTTAATTCCATCACGTCTGGCCAAAGTTAAGATATGTGACATCGGCAAAGTGTGAATGCGTGGCACACCCACACACACGCGCCCATCCATGCTGATGACAAGGCCAGGTGAACATTCACACTGGAAGGACCCTTCCGAGTTGACACAGCGGCCATTCATGCAGATCCCAGGTGTGGAACACTCATCTACATCTGTCGGGAAAAAAAAAATCAAAAAAGGCATAGGTACAAAATCAAAGCCACCACGAACAGGTTTTAAAACCAAATCAACATCCTGTTAAAACAGTGGGACTAACAAGAATGGAAAAGTAGCTCAGACAATCGCCGGGATCCAAAAAACCTCTACAAAGCCAGAAAAAATATAGCATTTTGTATTTGAAAGGGCTCAGAAAACTACAAATGATTAAAAATAAAAAGGAACAGGAAAATTCGAGATGTTGTTTTAAGAATTATTGAGTCAATGTGCATTAGAAATGTATAACAATGTGCATGCTTGCATTTCCAGCGTCATCAAAGAGCAATTGGTGTTAAAGCATGGGCACTGCTTAAACAGGTGTAAAGAAAATGTAAATGTTAATTCCATCACCATGATGTAACCTGAATTCAGACAGGTAGCAAATGACGCATGAAAACGAAGCTTACATTGAGTGTGAGATTGCGGGAAAAAGTAGGATTTTTCTCTTTTGTATACAAAGTCGAGACTCATGGAAGAGTTAGAACACTGAACAGAACAGGGCACAGAGGAAAGTGGGGAAAAGCACCAACGAGACAGGGTCGAGGGACCTAACAGAGGGACACTTAGCAGAAGAAAGGGTAAGAGGAAGAATGAGAGCAAGGGGAGGGGGAGGAGGACACAGCGAGTAAACAAACTGGATACAAGCTCAAACACAGCAGGAAGAAGAAGGGAAGAACTGGAGATGAAACAATATAATCTGTAAAGGAAGGGGTGGGCTTGGAGAGTGTTAATGTGGATAGAAAAGATCATGAGTATGAATGGGGGATGATCTGAGGCCATGGTGAACAGCCATTTCAAAGTCCTGGAGGGAAGAATGGGACTGAACAGACAAAGCAAGTTGGATCCACAGGTGAAAGAAAAGAGGAATAGATGAGTGGAAGTGAACAGTCAGCCTGGATCTTTGGAGTTTCACCAGAAGGGGGTTACTAGCAGACCGCATATGCCCTGGTATAACCAAGATGTGTATACTCTACTGTAAGGTACAAATTTTATGCTGCATTTAATCACAAAATGCAACAAAAACTCTTTGCAAATAGACAGAAAAAAATTACAGCGATATGGTTTGTGAGTCTTTAATCGGAAGCTTGGAAGCTCTCTGCTATTTTTGGAGTTTCTAACTGAAGAAAAATATGGCTATTGTAAAGATGTTTATATGGATGCCACACCGATGCAATATCGACCGCTTGGTGCAAGTACAAATCCCGGCTTGCAGATGCATTTGAAGCTGCCGTCTTCATTAATGCACATGCCATTCAAACACATGTTGGTTGTTGCACACTCGTCCTGATCTGTGGAGGAAAACATTGACATTTGATTATGTTTTGGGAAGGCCTCAATAATCTTCTTAAGCAGTCCTTCTACCTTCATCTTACTTTGCATCAACTCTGTTGTTCTATGTAGTTCAACTGCTTACCAAATATGGTTATTTCACAAAAGCATCAAAAAGTAATTAAGGTACAGGTACAGAGCATTTGGTTTATCATGCTTGTATCATATCTCATAGTGCAGGCAGTGCTAATTATATGCCTAACCTCGAGCAGAAATTTTAGTGAGGCACACAATCACCTACTAAAGGAACCATGGAATCCTTAAAAGCTACAACAGCAGGATCGTGAATTCCACACTCGGTGGCATTATGGTCAGAATGTCCGCTCTGAATATGGGAGGTCGGTGATTCAAACCTCGGCCGAATCATACCAAACACTTTTTTAAAATGGCATGTGCTGCTTCCTTGCTCGAAGATAGAGCATGGAAAACAACTGTAGGTTGGCAACCATGACACAAGCTTCATGGTCCTTGTTCATCAGGTGGCGAGGTGAAATTACATTTACTAACCACATAAAAGCATCAAATTTTGCATGGACTTAGGGTTCAACATAACTTCAAAATCGAGGGTGGGTACCATGCTGAACGACTTCCACTTCAGTCTAATTCCAAGATGGCTGCCTTGATCACACCACATCTGATAAAATACCAGACTATTGACGATTGACCCTCTTTGTATGGCTAAGTAGAACATTTTACGGCACAAAATAAAGATTATAGGACATAGGACCATAAAGATTATAATTTTAAACATTTTAATGTTGATAGAAACAAAAATCATGGCCAAATTCAAGATGGCGGCCATGTTTTTCAGGTCAGAATATATATTTCTCACAGTTTGGAGTATTTTGCGTGTTGCTTTTCATGAGGTTGTTTTAGGAGGAAATAATACAGTATTTCTGATTCCTACAAACCTGTATATGAATACCCTAATGTACTTTTAATGCAGTAATGTACTTTTTACACGTATCTGTCTTTTAGAGTTCAGGCAATTTCATACATCTACATTGGCAAAGCGGTGAGCAATCCAGGTTAGATTTGGAACATTTACATGTAATGCAGTCCCTTTTGCATGAACATCTGATTAATTCTCTGCAAGCCTTAGAGACCTCAGGAATTGTCATCCAAACAGGCAACCATATTCAAGACTCCTTAACCCATCCAAAATCTTGTGGGGAAGGAAACACTTGTTGAGTTTCTGTGCTGGTTGTCCAGATTCTTGCCTAGTATATCCCTCGTCGAAGATGTGGAAGCAACGCATTCTGAGTAGGTGGTAAACGATCCATTGAAAGATTTATCTGACATAATAAATCCTGTCTTATTTCATTATAACAGAGGTCAGTGGACTGCTTTTATCATACAGGACAACAAGAAGTCTCTCAAGGAGTTGGAAGTTATTGGAATCAGTGTCAAGTTGCAGAAATTGATGTTCTGCAATATGGACGAAAGTTTCTGTTACATCTTGATATATGTGCCACGCCTGCCTCACTGACTTTTTTCCCCTTTCCCCAGAAGGCAGATGTAGTGTCGCAACCAGATATTGCGTGGAAGACAGGCAGTGCAACTGATTTTTCTGGTCCAAGATTAGCGCTGATAGAGTTTATGCTATAGTATTTGTAATTACTGCCCATACCAAAGACAACCCAGACATCCACGAAAGGCTGTGTCCTTGTAAAACAGTGGAATTGGCCAACAAGACGATAACATCAGTATCTACAGTGTGTACTAAAACACTTTTGCTGCCTTGCTTTAGAGCACCATGAAGTATGTGAAAAACAATCCATGTGTCCACATTTCCCCATTTGTAAGGATGACCGTAGCGACAAAACAGACTGATCCGATGTGATATGGAGAGATGTTCCTTCTGGATGCCTGAACTGTGCAACCTTGCCAGTTAGAAAGCTGAAAACCTCCTTTTTATTCTCTGAATCAAGTAAAAAGCCAAAGCAATTCCCGGGTAGCTTTGCCTGATCTGACACCTTCCTGCGAATACCATTTCCTCAATTTTCTCGAGTAGATTCTTTCAAACTGTCTGAAATATATGTCCCCCAAACTATGTCAATCCTCCTTGTATCTTGTAGATGCTTCTGTAAATGAGGAATAAATACTTTGTCAGCATACTCACTGAAGGTAGAAATTCCATTAGTTGGAAGGCAGTGAACAATAACAGCTCCATCCAGTACCTTACAGTCAAATATTCCTCGTGGGTCCATTTCATCAGATGGCTCAATACATTTCAGTAAGTCTGATTTACTGCCCAGTAGATGAAGCTTTCCAAAATCTGATGGTGAGGGTGGGAATGACTGCATCTCATGGGCAAAAAACTCTTCCAAATCAGATTCCCTGTTTTGCATAGCAATGCAAGGCTGACC
Source organism: Eptatretus burgeri (assembly GCF_056783735.1). Classification (NCBI taxonomy): domain Eukaryota; kingdom Metazoa; phylum Chordata; class Myxini; order Myxiniformes; family Myxinidae; genus Eptatretus; species Eptatretus burgeri. The sequence continues at coordinate 117,529,501 of NC_140963.1, read as the reverse complement.
AAACAGAGCTACATTGTTTTGTAACACCTTCATTTTCTTCCCTTGCTTTGACACTTCGTTTTTCTGAGGTTTTCTGAACAAAGCTAATGAATTCTTCTTGACAGTATCATGAATAGAATGGGTACAGTTCCTCAAGAACACATTTCACATAGTTCTTGAACTGCTTTCTGCCAGTTTCCTCCAGCACATACAGAGAGGTTATCACCGATTCATCTGCACAGGGGCGGTTGTCCAGTGAAGCAAGTTCTGGGAAATCATCCAAAAAAAAAAATTACATTTTGAGACTGATTTTGGATTGGCTATGCCTGTTATGTCTCTCCAGACTGTGCATTGGTGTCTGATTGTCGGCCATCTTGGATTTCCATGTGTCACGTGACTTCCGTAAGGCGTTGAAGGTGGTATCCACCCTGAAATCAATCTATAGGTTCTATAGAAATATCATGCCAAATTTGGTGCTTTCATCTGCCAAGTAACGGTAATTTCTAAATATGACTCTAAGCCACTTGACTAAATGGCCTCCTCCTGTGTTGAAGCTCCTTGTAAGGGAACTCATATTATATCTTTAAGGCAAACAGGACAGCCTACTTTACATTCCTATTCAGAAGACGGTATGTTGCGCCATTTAACACCCCCCACACCTACCTCCTACCCCACACACTCAAAGTTGGGGTTTTAGCAAATTAAATGAAACTGCCTTTTGGGATCAAACTCATTGAGCATCCGAATAACTACGATATCCATCAATTTACAAAGGCGAGCAGCTGAGAAAGCCTCACCAACACAGTTCTTTCCATCAGACGTGAGTTCAAAACCAGCGTTGCAGATGCATTGGAAACTTCCTTCAGTGTTGGCACAACGCCCCTTACTGCAAAGCTGCCCATTCTGGATGCATTCATCAATGTCTGCAAAGGCAACACCATAAACATGATTTACAATCAAGTTTGGATGAACTTTCGCTTAATCAAAGTCGACTTTACACCTGCCACAAGAATGTCACACGATAAGGGCAGATCATCTATAATAATAAATGTCAGTGTGTGTCAGTCCATCAGTTCCTCAGCCTGTCAGTCCATCAGTATGTCCTCCATAACTCTAAAAACATGAAAACTAGCCGCCCCAAACTTTGTAAGCATACTGTCAGTGAAAAGCTAGACGATATGGCTAGTAAGCATTGGTTGTGGTATTTGTGGATAAGCATTAGTAAATGCCTATAAATGAACGATTAAAATTGACGGTAGCATGTTATAAGTTTGTTGTTGCATGAATCGGTGAATTGTATTATAAACCGCTTGATTTAATGAGCTAATTTTGATTGTGGATGGCAGTATTGTATTGTAACCTGCCTGGTGAGATTTGTGAAAATGCTGGAATGTTGTGAGACGAAACTTTCAGTATAGATGAGAATCATATTTGCTGGAAGGTACGGGATCATTCTTTGTTACGACATAAACCCGCCAGAGGGAAGTGTAGCGAGACGGGTGACGTGTGACGAGACACGCATATCGATCGTCCCTGTGCTCGATTTAACTCTGATGAGTGAATGAGGTGTTGATGTCCAGAGTAGTTGCTAATGCGTGGAGCAGATGATAATCAGGTTGATTAAAAGTCATTAAGATTGTGTGTCAGGAAAGAATTCCTTTGAGCTCTTCAATCATCCTGAATGGGCCAGCGTATGAGAGAGAATGACATGACAGGACTCGATCATTCGACAGCCCCGACGGACAAGGTGAACATGCGTGAGTTGAGCCGGCAGAACAGGGACACTGGACGGAAACAACTCGATGTGGGAATCCGAGTTGAACATTGTATGTAAATGGTGGACTCCCTCATTTGACTTTGTATCTGCTTATCATAAATACAAGTTTCAAAAACATTATGCTGTTGATGTGGTAACTGTAACATCACTCAGAAGTCACAGACCCCAACTGACAAAGATTCATTTGATTGGTAGTTGATCTGTACACTCGTTCATACTTGTGAAGTGCAAACCTTGGATTGTAGTCATGAGAGAACGAGCTAGGTTCGGCACCACGAACAACATACGTACACTAAAGGGAAGGAAACCCTAAGGTGACTACCCAACACATACTAAGGGAATTCCAAGGTAGTGTATGAATGATAATTATTGGGTGTTTGAGTTAATTTAAACACCCCTTTTGAAGATAATTAACAGCCTTATTTAATTATCCTTTGTCAAGACATCATCCTTGGTCAGTATCCGAGTCAGTCCTCTGTCAGCTTGCTGGGTCTTAATTCACCATTTTGCTTGGCTTGCTCAACAATGTCTCGACTTCGAACAGGTCGCAACGGTTTCTCAACAATAAAATGCTCATTCAGTTTATTTTTCACTTTCCTCACTCATATCAAATACCTAAACATCATACATACGAATTGCTGGATACATCGCAATGCTTACAAGTGCCCAGAGACGTCAGTGTTCATGGCTTTATTTCATTTACGCATGCGACAAACTCGAGAATGTCCCAATCTGAGCTGAATTTCAAATTTTAAACTGCAGAATTGACCTCAGCAGCAGGTCCAACTGCTAAAAAAAAGTATTAATTTGTCCATTTCGGACATTGTTTAACATTCCAGGTGTCTCTGGGTGAGGTCTGTTATAACTGATCACTAATTGTTTGCCAAGCCAGCACGGTCATATTAAACACTGTCTGGAGATCACTGGAGAAGTCCGGAGTGCCAATTGGACAAATTAACTTCTTTCTTTTTTTTTTAGCAGTCGAAACTGCTGCTAAGGTCAAGTCCGCAATAAAATTTTGAAATTTGGCTCAGGTTAAGAGACTCTAGAGTCTAGAGCTTATTGAATTTCAGCTGTAATGTTTATAAACATCCAGAGAGTTGTATTCGCACATTATTTGATAATCTGGATGTGTCTGCACAGTGATTATTTCCGGAAGGTGGTTGCTTCCGGACCGTGGTTATTTCCGGTGTGCGGACGGTTATTTCTGGACAGATGTCTCTAGGTGGTGTTTGGCTCCTTGCATTGTTTGTGGTATAACCGGTAGAAAATGTATTTCAGACATTATTTTGTTTCCATCTTCAGTGTTATTCGACGCAGAATCGTTTTGATAAGACAATACGAATCGTAATTGACAGTCCACCACAAGTTTCCCTTTCCCTCCCCTCATGCTTACCTTCTCCCAAACCCCTACCCACCTCCTCACACCCCACCCACCTTCTCCCAAAACGCCTTCCCCCCTCCTTAAAAAGAAAACTCTTTGGACATTTATAAGCATTACAGCTGAAATGCGATAATCTAGAATCTCTTCACCTGAGCCGAATTTCAGAATTTAAACTTGGGAATTGAACTTAGCAGCAGTTCAGACTGCTGAAAAAAGTGTTCATTTGTCCAATTCGCACATTGTTTGATACTCTGGATGTCTCCAGTCGTCTCTGGACGGTGTTTAGTATGACCCAGCCAGCCGTTCCTTATCAACCATTTGATCGGAGTGCTTGCTTGAGTGCTTAATAGTGGTGGGCAGATCGACTCCAAAGTACTCTATTCCAACCATGGAAATTAAATGGAATTGAGAGGTGAACCAGAATCAACGTCAATTCCGAATTATTCCTACTTCATAGAAAGAAGCGGTATTTTCCGAGGAAATTTGTTTCAACCCTGTTGTGCATGTTCTGGTTACCCTTGGCCAGGTAATGTATGAATTGAAAGGCAAAATTCCTCTGGGACATCCCGTATGCAATTTGGGAGCAAAAGCAAGTCACTTGCAAACTAAACACACCCCAAGGGCATGCTCCATTTATAGGAATAGCAAGGCATTTAGAGTTGACTGATAAAGCATGCTGATTGATTTGCTGACAGACAGGAAGGCAATATGTCAAGTGATAAAGTTTTGACAACATGTCGTTCAAAAGGTCCAGAAGTGCAGTTTGGCACTATTTCAGGAAGGTTAAAAAGACAGTCCAAAGTTGCATGCTCACTTTGTTCAATAGACCTTGCTCATTACTGTAATAAGTCTAATATGCTAAAACATTTGAAAACCAAACATCAGAGAGAGTACCGATAAGTGACAGTTGAGAACGCAGACTCAAAGAAACCAAAGTCTGCAACAAGTTCGTTTTGCAATCGACAACTGAAAGCACTTTCGCCCTGATACACTGCCTTCCCTTCCCCTCTTGTTGCCTTCACTTTCCATCCCTTCACACTGCCTTTCATTCCCCTCCCCTCATGCTGCCTTCCCTTCCCCTCACTGCACACTGCCTTCCCTTCACCTCATGCTGCCTTCCCTTACCCCCCCCCTACTCATTTCCTCACACCTCCTCGCTCTCCCCCCTCCTCGCTCCCCCACTCCTCCTCTCTCTCCCACGGTCCTCATTCCCCCACTCCTCCTCTCTCTCTCCATCTCCCATCTTTACTCTCCCTTCTCTCTCTCCCCCTCCTCTCTCTCTATCTATCCCCCTTCCTCACCCCTCTCGCCCCTCTCACACCACCTCACCCCCACTCCCCCTTCATCTCTCTCTCTCTCTCTCTCTCTCTCTCTCTCTCTCTCTCTCTCTCTCTCTCTCTCTCCCCCCCTCTAACTCCCTCCTCCCACTCCACTGCCCTCCCCATTCTCTCTTCTCTCTCCTCTCTCTCTCTCTGAGAGAGGGGGTGGAGAGTAAAAAACAAACCACTGGGAAAAACTCCTTCATGACTTCCTTAAAACAGTAGGTTTCCTTTTTGGAATGATTCTCAATTTTGTTTGATTGCTAGACAAGCAGACAGAGTAAAAAAAATTATCGCACTCCTCTATGCATGTGCGATCGGGATGAAATCAGAGCCAAGGTACTGCAAAACTACAGGTTTGTTTTCTGATTCATGTTCAAAATATAACACTAAATTGAAATTAGGTTGTTCATCAATCATAAATTGACATTTGTAGACAGAACAGAGAGACAGACAGAAGTGAACCAATTACTTCACACTGCTTTTCGCTTCGCATTCACAGGGTAATAAATGCAAGCAGACAGGACACCCAATTTAACGTCGATCCCAGGGACAGTACACACATTGATGAATTGCCCGACATGTGAAAAACCAAGATGAGAGCTTATAGCTGGTTTGGGATTCAAACCTAGGCCAGAGAGCTCAGAGACGAGTGTGTATACTCTTAAGCCATCCTGCCACTCTGACGGCCTTTTGTTTGCCAATTACAAGGAAACCTGTATTCACCAATTGAGACAGACACTTGTGATAAAGAAATTTAAAATTTCATTGTGATTGAAACATTCAATTATACCTCCTTATTGACTGTGAGGTTAACACTAAGCAATACAGACATTTTGTTTTTGGTCATTATGTTGAATGCAAGCTGAGTCACTTGTACATTATAACGGCCACATTAGTATGATACTCAAACCATGTTAGGAGAGATAGCTAGCGATCATGTGCAGGCTTTGCCTGGTGTTGGCTTGATAGTTAGGGTGGTGGGCTTGGGATCCTAGGAACCTGAGTTAAAATCCCACTTGGCTGTTGAATTAATACCAGGTAGGGTTGACTCTGCCTGTCATCCTTCTGAGGTCGGCAAAATGAGTGCCAGCTTGCTGGTATCCTGTGTCGGAGTGGTAACCTGTTCAGGATTGTGCCCAATAGCCAAGGAGACTGCTTCGTCAGCACCAACGCTCTGCACAGAGTATGGTCCCAATGGATGGATGGATGGATGGATAGATAGATGTGAAACCTGTGGCTGGGGTTGCATCATTTTCTGGGGTCACAGCTGTGCTGCTGATGCAGTGCCCTCTATCACTAGTACACTGGAACACATTCTGCCAACCTCGGAAGGATGACAGGCTAAGTCAACCCCACCTGGTGTTAATTCAACAGCTGACAGGGACTCAAACTCAAGACCCTTTGATCTTAAGCCAGCCACCTTAACCGTGAAACCAACACCAGGCTTGTTAGGAGAGATGAGAGCAAAGCAGACATTTTGATATTTATTGTGGCCTAAAATCTAAACAAATAAAAATCATTACAACTTTTGCTTCCTTTCCTTGTCACATTCCCTGTTGCAAATCAGTGAAACGTTATTAAACCGTAGAATTCTGCAATTGCAGGAAGAGAACACTGCGGACATTGGAGGCAGCACGGCAGAAACGTGTTTCACTCTGCGTTTCTCCTTGGCCCAATGAAAACATGAATCAGCGAGACAAACATGACGGATACCCCAAGTGTAGGGGGGAAATGCAGGAACATAAGGAAAGTTGATGTCACTCAGCTGCCAGACAAAAACATCACCCTTCCCATATTCCCAAATGCCTATTCTAAAATTCCTCCAGTGAATATGGAACAGTTTCAAAACTCCTCAATAGGAGGCCTCAATATGCCCAATTAAATGTTCCTCAACTGCAGTTCATTCTGCATGAAGTAATCATTTGGGCTTAGGCAGTCTTTAAATCAGTGCACATGCCAGCCCGGTTCGGGAAATGCAAATGATAGCAATGCTGGACAGGAAGAAGGGGAGAAGTAATTAATCAAGAAGATAAACTATCAGGAAGGAAAGTGTGATGAAAAAAAAGACAAACTTGAATAATCCATTGTTCAATTCTCGGCCTCAAACTGGGGCGCATCTCTTTGCTCCTCGCACTTACCGATACACGCCTGCTTTGTGAGAGTACTTTGAAAGCCAACATGGCAGCGGCACTGGAAGGTGCCAGGAATGTTCACACAATCTCCATGTACACAAGGGCTGCATGTACATTCATCAACATCTGGAACATCGTGGGGAAAGAAAATGGGATAAAGTGCCTTTTGACAATATTCCAGGGAAAATTAAATTTCCTTTATTTTATTGCACTTAAGGGGCCATATACATGTTATATACAGAATAGGAAGGAAGGAGCTAGCACATGTACAAATCATGATCGAGGATGCATTTTTAGAAATCGTTTATTTTAATTAATTTCAAAGCTATTACTGGTTCGATCATTTTCCGTTATTGTCAGGAGAAAACAAAGAGTTGAATGACACACAAGTATGACACTATCTTTGCAACAATGGTCAGGATCGATATGAATGACTATTATTAGGAGAGAATCTTTTTGTGTATAAAAAGCCAAAATTAAGGTGTTCAAAAATCTTAATTGACTGTGCCAACAACGACCCTGTGCATATACATCACCTGGTATTATGAAACATTTTATTAGCCTGTTTTCCATGAGAATACAAAAACATCAACTTTCTGTTGTAGTATTGGCCAATAATGAATACAAGCTGGTCTGGAACAAAAAAAAAATCATCAGCTTATTTACATTCAAACACAAGGTGTGCATGATTTAATGTTACACAATTCTGTATCATAGAATGTGCAATGAACATCATGAATACATCTTATTCCGCATACAGTACAAAGGTGTGGGGTAGCATCATTGGCTGAACCGTGCCACTGATACAATGCCCTCTGTAGGTTATGGAAGGAATTTAAAATTTGTTCAGAGTGCTGGCGATAGCTCGCCGACCCTTCACGAAGGACACGGTGGGATCTTAACCAACTACCAACTTTACCGTTAACCTCCATCCGAGGGATGGCACACACATTGATGAATCACCCTGCTTGTGAAACACATGATGACAGTTTATAGCTGAGCCAAGATTTGAGGCTGGACACCTCAAGGAAATCCTGCCAGCCCGATGAATATATGATAATACATTATATCCTTCAGTAAGAAAGGTAAGCATCTATAAGTAAATCTAAAAGAAGAAAGTTTGAATAGTGAGGTAACATTGCCAGTTTGACTGACTGTCTGGACACAGCTGAGGTTGTGGATCGATTGATGTTGACCCACAGCCATTGTTGTGGACCCACTGCTTGGTGAGGTTCTGGGCTGAAAGGGTTGAAATCTCAATGAAGAATGGAGCCAAGCTGATAATCGGGGAAGTTGGAAAAATTATCAATTGCTTTCGGTTAATAAGGTTGTTACCTCCGGTAAACAACGATTTTGAGGTTTGCAATTGAGAGAGAGTTAATTTAAGAATAGAGTGTTGAAGAATTGGTATCCTTCTCAAAATACTTTCAATGTTCATATGTTTTAAGAATAGCTGTTACTGTTCAATAAATGACGAGATTTTTGAGAAACAGACTTGTGAAAAAAATAATAATAATAAATATATGTATATATATATAATATATATATATATATATATATATATATATATATATATATATATATATATATATATATATATATATATATATGCACGCACGCACACGCCTGGTGTTGGCTTAACGCTAAGGGTGGTGGGCTTGGGATCTTGCTTGGCTGTTGAATTAATACCAGGTGGGGTTGACCCAGCCTGTCATCCTTCCAAAGTTGGCACAAATGAGTACCAGCTTGCTGGAATGATTGAGCCATTTGAGTATCCTGCATCAGAGTGACAACCTGTCCAGGATTGTACCCAATAGCCCAGGAGACTGCTTTGGCAGCACAAATGCTCTGCACAGAGTATGGTCCTGATGGATGAATGGAAATAGAGGGCACAGCAGCATCGGTGGTACCGCAGCATCAGCGGCACAGCAGCATCAGTGGCACAGCTGTTCCCCCAGAATATTATGCAACCAGAAACCACAGGCTGCACATGATAGCGAGCGAGCACAGACAGTATATCTGTTCCTATAAAAAGCAAAAAAACTCTTTTTGTTTGTATGTGTTACAGGCACAACCACATCTTTTAACCCTCTCGAGCCCCAGGGGTGTTTTTTTGTTCATCCAGAACATTTAGTGGGCTCTAGAGGGTTAAGTTACAAACTCCAAACTCAGGGTACAAATACAACTTTGTGTTGGGGTAAAATAGGCTATGTGGCTGAGGTCTCACGCAGGGGTGTGGGGGGTGGGGGATTGGCGTAAATTCTCTATGTAAATGTGCACCGTGTCGCACCACTTGGTGGTGGTGGCAGAGGGTATTATAGTTTCCAAATTTCCTTTGGCTGCAAAGTGTTATTTATTCACGTTTCTCTTCCCATGCAGCACTGGGTAAATCTGCTGGTGGTATATATAATAGGCTAATGCTGTCTCTGTTTTTGTCCCACCCTGAAACACTCCTTGGAGAGAAAAACATAATTAAGTTTAAGTTGTTTCAAATTAATCCAAAACTGAAGGGAAAATTCTTATTTTTTTCAAACAGACAAAAAAAAAAGTAGAAACTGGGCAGTGTTAAGGCAACAAACCGCTGTGTTGGTTGCTCCGGAATTTTTTTTTCATTTGCCGTTCAGAAATATATAACATCCCATTTTTGAGCTCTTTCAACCAGAGCAAGAATAAGAGGCTTCCTTTTTCATATCGTGGGTTTCTGCATGTTTGTTGATCATAAATGCAACGGGACCAGCCACATAAATTCTGTGGCTACTACTACTAGATCCTGTGAACTGAGGCGGGCATCCTGCAATAGGTGACATCTCCTGACTCCTCAAAACCTTTCTACCATGAACAAGGAACAAATCAGGAATGTGATAGAATGCTGTCCACTTGCATGCCTGGATGGGTGCAATGACAACAACACTTAAGGAGCGAGAGAACATGCGAGAGAAAACAGTTCGTTTGATTGGATCCTCATTAGATGAAACGATTGACTGAATGTAGTTGATTGACTTCCATCTATCTACCTTTCCTTTCGTATGCAGCACATGGCTTCTGGTTGCATCATTTGCTGGAGGTGTGGCTCTGCCACTGATGCAGTGCCCCCTGGAGGATAGAGCAGGGATTTGTAATTTGTTGACGGTGCAGACGACAGTTTGCTTACTCTTCACAAAGGACACCGTGGGATCTTCAACGTCCACCAACTAATGCTGGCAGATGGGACGCCCAGTTTAATTAACGTCCATCCGTGGGACAGAATATACATTGATGCTACGCTCTACACGCAAAACAGAAGGATGACAGTTCATAGCTGCGTCAGTATTCAAACCCAGGCTAGATGGCCCAGAGGCGAGTGCACATACCTCTAAGGCTATCCTGCCAGCGTAGACCGACTTGATTCTTCAAGACGAAAATAGAGGAAAGAGTAGGATCTCCTCAAAATTCCACAACTTTTGTATACATAATCAATCGGTGACCCATCAGCTGTTATTTTTTTACCTTGCTTTCAGCCCTGGATTAACCATTAAGCAAAATAAGCACGTGCTTAGGTCCTCAAGGAAAGAGGGGCCCCAGATAGTTTTTTTTCCAGTGCCGGACTTACAATGGACCATGGTGCAAATGTTGCAGCTGAACCAGGGCTCACAAAAAGGGGGCCCCACAATAAAATAAAAAAATGCAAATACAAGAATATATATATTTTTTTTTTTACACTTTTTTATGCAATGTAATACTGATGCCGTAGTGTTTACTGTAAATAAACCTTACTGTAAGTTTTGTTTCATTTCGAAAAATAAAATTTTATTTTACGGTTTAGTATTGTTTTTATTTTGGATTACATGTATATGGGGGTACCATAATGTTTTCAGTGCTTCGGGCCTCTAAAGGTCTTAATTCGGCCCTGCTTGCTTTCCAGATCTGCTCATCTTTTCTCCCAAGAATAATTTCCTTCAGCCCGTTCAGTGATTCCAACCAAACTCACCAATACACACTCCACGTATATCTTGCTGGAAGCCAACATTGCACTCGCAACGGTAGCTCCCTGGTGTGGGTACGCAGCGTCCATTTAGACAAAGGTTTGTGTAGTGTCGGCACATATCTACCGTTTGATTCAGCGTTGATATGTCTGGACCTGGGGTTCAAAGGAGAAAGGAGAGAATTAAAAACATTCCAAGAAAATCTGTGTAAAGTGAAATGACATTTGGCCTAACCTATCAGTGCTACATCCTAACCTGAGCATTTTACGTCATGCTATGACTGCCTCTTCCACCACACGCCCCACCTCCAACTGCACAAATAACCCAAACAACAAACGAACACCTGAGTGGAAGAAGTACTTCAGTCATATTCGTGAGCAAAGTGAGTTAGAACCAGGAACTCCATCTTCAATGTGATACCAATCCATGTCTGCAATAATTTTGCTTAAGTACTTCTTCCACTTGGGCCTTCACAGGCTTTCAAGTGACACGACAGATCAGTCAAACACAACAAGCACTGTGGCTCATCAAAAAAATGAATACAGCATCTCTACTACAAAAGGCAGGCAAATAAGATGTAGCATAATCAGATGTGTGCAGAATGATGAACCATGCAGACACACAACATCAAATTTGCTCAAAATTGAAAATGAAATGATAAATATAAAAATTGAATGGACCCCAAAAAAAACTTGCATATGTTTTTGTTCACATGATTGGCTGATACCATCTTCTGTCGTCCTTCCCCATAATACCGAGTTATCCACGTATTACACAGAGACAGAGATGGTGGAACATGTAATCCTCCCTGCCCGACATGTTTCATACACAGCCTTTCCCTAATCCCATCACAGCATTCTTGTCCAACCTCATTTTGATTATCTCCACACTCCTTTCTCAGTGTCCACACACTTTTTTCCCAAATGTATTTTTCCTAATTTACTTTGGCCATTTGCATGAAGCACCATGAAGAAACCACCAACGTGACCTACTTAAATAAAAGTAGTTTGAAGCTCATATTAAGTCGAACACCTTGACAGTCATAAGGATAATCTCATCAGGAAATGGAGACTTCGTGCTGTGTTACTTCAGAATAATGAGGGATTCCTCAA
>NC_140963.1:117410333-117467833 GCF_056783735.1 Eptatretus burgeri | reverse complement strand
ACCAAGGTATACAAAAAAAAAAAAAAAAAAGTAGTTCCCCATTATTACTGTATAAATAAAACGCAATTGTTAAATGTATCAGCTCCTTTTGTGTTTCTTTCATTGGCTCGACATGACGCGTGTTTGAGCATTAGTGTTCATAACTTGTTCATTTGGTCCGGCCCGACTTTGGTAACTCTGCTCAGTTACGCCGGATCCGAGTCGGCGATAGCGACTTGATTCGGACAAAGTCGGCCGAGGGTAAACTTCGCTGATAGTCGGATCACGTGGGTACTTAGGTAAATTGAAAAGTTGGCAATTGACCCTACCACACGTGGTCTATCCATTGGCGAACTTCGGTCCAGTCAGGACCCATCCGCTCCGGACTTATTCAGGGCGATGACCTTTACATTGCGGGCGATCGGTCGAGAAGGCTCGCGGCTCCATCTTGCGGTAATGCTCCCGGTCGACCCCCCCCTCCCCCCCAGCACCGTAACAAAATATATATATATATATATATATATATATATATGTATATATACATATATATTGGATTCGCTATATATGCTAGATATCCCTTCTTGTCGGGTTTTCCGTGTGTGTGTGTGTGTGTGTGTGTGTGTGTGTGTGTGTGTGCGTGTGCGTGTGCGTGTGCGTGTGCATGTGCGTGTGTGTCTGCAACGCGAGGCTCCAGAGCACGAAGCAGCGAACCAATTTCGATGAAACTTTGACAACATGTGGAATATATTATTCCGGTTTCCCGCCCGTCGGCGTGCGAACGACCACGTCTAACCAATAGTGGTCGCTTCGCCCACCGAACGGACAATCCAGTCGCGGCTTTCCGGATCAACGCCGGAAACCAGCCACGGGAGTGTTTTTAACCACACCACAACCTTGTCCGCACTCTATCCGCGCTACAGGTTCCGATCGCCAAATCTTCGATTTACCTAATTATTCGCGCGGGGAGGTTACCGAGAGATTGTACCTCAACGGGACCACTTGGAAACGAGCCGCTTCAGCAGCTCGCTTCCTTTTGGGATAACCGAGCGGGGTATTATCGCGCAGTCCCGCTGGACCCGATCACTTTACCGGCTATTTAAAAACCAACTATATTCCGAGTGCAAGATCGGGCAGTTCAATGAGGGAATGGACGCAGCGAACAGGTTTACATTCACACAAGGACATTTATGATAATAAAGCATGTATGCAATTAAACAAGGCAAAACACGTCTGCAATAATACAAGCAACAAAAGCATGACAAAAGAACTACGACCATCTCTACGAAATGCAATGCAAACATTTACAGCACACAAAGCACTTAACAATTTCCTACTTATTAGACGGGCCCACGGACACACGTACGCACACACACACACACAAGAAATGGTGGCAGAGGCCTTTAATAACGATCTCCAGCTCGGAGGACAGGTGAGCTGAAACCCAGAGCCGATCTCGAACCTCTTCACCTCGTGTGGTCTTCAAGTTGTTCGGACCCAGGCTCCAGCGAGAGCGAGCTGGATCCAATCGCCGTGAGCTGCAATCCTTCCGGATCTCCGGCGAATCCTCCCGTGCTTCTCAACATGTGCTGGTGAGACGAGGCGCCGATCCTTCCCGTCGATGCGCCCATCCTTCCCGTCGATGCGCCACTTCCCCCAAAGAACCACCTCCAAGAAGAGGTCGATGAGACGCACCAAGCCGGGAACCAAAATGGAGAATCAAGAGCTCCACGAACCAAGAAGAAGAAGAAGCCACCACTCGCAGCTCGAGCCGAGCGACCAGCTCAATTCTCCTCCAAGCAAAGCAGCTCGAAGCAAAAAAAAGCTCTCCCGAGCCAAGCAGAAGCCGAAGCTCACTGAACCAAACAAAGGAAAAAGCCTCCAAAAAGCCTCCTCCTGAGCCAGGCCTCAGCCGAAGCTCACCGAGCCAGCCGAAGCAAACAGCTTCCGAAGGCCTCAACCCGAACGCAAGCCAAGCAGGACCCGACGGTCTGCTGAACGACTACTCTCTGCTGAAGCAAAAAGCTTACTACTCAACTCCGAACACGAACAAAGAAAGGATCTCTTCTTCTCCTTCTCTTGCCCTTCCCCCGCTCCCGGCGTGACTCATGACTCATGCCCTCGTGCTCCATCCCCCGTTCATCCACAGGTGGGAGGGAGTTGTTGACATCATGAGTCACGGGACGGCAGGGTTCTTCTTCCTCTTCGCAGAAGAGGGGGAAGGATGTCTCCTTTCTTCCTTCCCTAACTATTAAATCGATCCGCAGCGCATCTAATCGATTTCTGAAAATTTAAACAATGGAATGCAAGCTTTCTAGGCAACAAGCACTTATCGACATAGCTGACTAAAGGAACCTGTATGTTGTGTGCAATCGAATTCCAAATTCGTAACACGACCCCCCTCCCCTTTTTACAGACTCGGCCTGAGTCGTCAAATTTTCGTGTGACCAGCATGTGTAAGTTTTCCCCAAGTACGTTCTACCTTCAGATCCCTGAGTGCAACATTTCTTTTTATGTGTCCCAAAAATAAATAACCTAATGCGCTGCATAACTAACTAAACAAACTCTCACAGACGCATTCGGACAACTTAACTCAAGTTGCCGGCGCAAAAACAAACATGCAGGTGAGGTTCCACATATTTACAATTTTCACTCAACTTATCCATTACTTAACCATGGCCCAGGACTTGTGATCTGTGAAAGGGGAGAAGGTAAAAGTCATTTCAAAGTTCATTGATGCAGGGGAATGGATGGAGATGGTCGCAAAACACAAATGAGCATGATGGATGCACGGGCTGCTTGCAGGGCAGTCCTTGCAAAACTGGATGTTCCTGGCGCACATGGTGATGGATGGACACAGGGGAAAACGCAAACAAGGGCTAGCAGGCATGGGGTCATGGCAGAGGCAGGCAAACTAGGCATGGCAAGGCAAGCCCATGAAGCACAGGCGGCTGCAGCACAACAGGCCGGCAGGTGAAGCTGCCCGGCCTCTGGTGTGGTTGCATCAGGTCCGAAGGGAGTGCGGTGGTGCCGGCCGCTCTGAAGGCGGGCTCGGACCTAGCCAACTGTCTCCCCCCACTCTATCGCCTTTGCATGTCTCTGTCCATACCCACTCCCATAATTTGCCACCAAACAACAAAATTTAGCCCTCTTTATTTTTATTATTTTTATTTCCCTTTTATAATTGTTTCCCGAACCCCCTTTGTCGTTTTTGTCTGGCTAACCTATCCTGTCAGCCTAGCCTACTCCCAATCCCTACGTTCCCTTTCTGGAGGGGAATAGGGAGAAACTAGCGTCCTGTCTCGAGGCCCAACGAAGCCTCAGAATAGCCTCCTTCGAGTTCAGCGATCTACCAAGGTGGGTCCAGCGGCCTACAACGAGCGAAGGGATGGATGGTGCAAAGGGGTACATTTCCGATCTATCCAAACATTCATTAACCTGAAACTACCCCGGGGCTTTCCAAAAACGCCTCACACTTTAATACTATCAGTTCTAAAAACCATGATTCCCGTCGCCTGTGTTGGTGTCCATTATAAATTTGGGCCTTGCCCTCAAATTTTCACACGTGCCCTCGCACAATTTCCTGGCTGGGCAGCGTGGCTCAACTGGCAGGAACTCCCCCTCTGCCAAACTCTAACCATGGCACCCCCAGGCCCGCAGGCTGCCTCCGAACTGAGCTGCTCCCTACAATGCGGGGGGGTGCCCTCTCTGGCATTGCCCCCCTCCGATGCCCACGTGGCATGTTGATGCCCCGGGTCCCTTTCCGAGGGTCGCCCGTGCCCACTACACTGCCCCCTTGGCATTCTGGCACTACGGGTCCCATTTCTGACGGGACGCCCATGCCCACTACACTATCCCGGCCCCTCTTGGGCCGTTGGCCTACTCTGGCCGACTAGTCCGGTGCCCGGGGTGCCCACTAAACAAAACTCACCTTTCCACAGCCATGCTCCCAGCCGGTCCATGAACTCCTGCACCCCTCCAAACGGGTTTCGTGCCTTCTCTCGACGCCAACAAAACGACCTCCTGTTAGTAAATTCGAATAACCCACTAGCTAACATTAATCTGACCCCAGGGTCACTTGGGTGGGAATCACTCCTCCCCCCAACCAGTCATCGCACCATGCATACCATATTCGCTCCACTCACACACTTTGGCCCGCTGTCCCATACTCACACATGGTACACTTTCCATTTCACAACTCACCAACACTCTATACTGCCATCCTTCTAACTAAATCCCCTGACTAACTCATGCTCCCTCGTCATCCCTTAAAACTCATGCACGTTCCATTTACTCTACGTAGCTTAGCTACATCTCCACTACACATTTCCAGTCTGTCCATGTCTCCGAAAATCAAAAAAATTCCCATTTCCTAAATCTAAACTGAAATCCCTCTAACTAATCCATTCCACGGGCTCCATGATGAACAACCCATGTCCCCATGAAGCCGGTCTATCATTAACCCATCCCCCTAACTCGTACTTCCTGTGCCCCCCCCCCAGACAGGGGGGGGTCTTCCATCCCTTGCCCAGGGAATCCTGTTCACCCGAAGCGAGGCTTGCATTTATTTTTTCATGCGCACACCAGCGCGGAAACTCGCAACATGCGCTCTTTTCCCCGTGACATCATGGCAGCTGTTCGTGCATCTCGTCCCTCCTCGGACGGTACCATCCGGCAGGGATTTCCCTTCTGCCGGATTCCAACCCTGCAGCCACGACGTCACCCAGCGCATCAAAAACAAGCCTCACGTTTCGAGGGGTTCCCCACGCGAACACATGTGCTCTGCTCGTTGGAGCTTCACACACATGCCCGCCTAGAGAACCCATCCGGTCCAAATCCATTACCCAGCCTATCTTCTGTCCGTCCGCGGGATCGGCTAATCCACCGCGTGCGTTTCGGGACCGGGCTTCACTCGCGCAGGCGCGCACGTGGCGGCCTCATGCGTACCACAGCACGGACCCCGCGCGCGCTGCCGTGCAAACCCGGCACTGTCCCCAATGCAACTTCGGCCGCTACTCAGCCTTTGTCCACCGTCAGGCACCATCGTCGTCGCACTCTCGCGCACAAACTTCCACGTGCCAAGACGCTCACACACCTCACCATGACACTAGGACATGTGGTTGCATGTTCGCGCATGCCAACCGCCATCTCCCTCACAGACAGCGCTCTCACACACGCGGTCTCTCTCACACACGGCGGTGTTCCTTCCACCCTCGGTGTTTCTCTCACACACTTCTAAACCACACACGCTGTTTCCCTCGCACAATCTGTTCCTTCCACACTCGGTGTGGAAGCCTTCCACACCACGCACATGCACACGCACACGCACACGCACACGCACACGGACACGGAAAACCCGACAAGAAGGGATATCTAGCATATATAGCGAATCCTATATATATATATATATATATATTTTGTTACGGTGCTGGGGGGGAGGGGGGGGGGTCGACTGGGAGCATTACCGCAAGATGGAGCCGCGAGCCTTCTCGACCGATCGCCCGCAATGTAAAGGTCATCGCCCTGAATAAGTCCGGAGCGGATGGGTCCTGACTGGACCGAAGTTCGCCAATGGATAGACCACGTGTGGTAGGGTCAATTGCCAACTTTTCAATTTACCTAAGTACCCACGTGATCCGACTATCAGCGAAGTTTACCCTCGGCCAACTTTGTCCGAATCAAGTCGCTATCGCCGACTCGGATCCGGCGTAACTGAGCAGAATTACCAAAGTCGGGCCGGACCAAATGAACAAGTTACGAACACTAATGCTCAAACACGCGTCATGTCGAGCCAATGAAAGAAACACAAAAGGAGCTGATACATTTAACAATTGCGGTTTATTTATACAGTAATAATGGGGAACTACTTTTTTTTTTTTTTTTTTTTTTGTATACCTTGGTCGAGGCTCGTATGAGAGCTAACACACAACTCACAGCAAGGAGGCATGAGACAAGAGGGGCGGGAGGGGAAGGGACAAAACAGTGGGGAACAGACACATTAGGTGAACTGTGGAAGGGAGAGGAATGGGGATGGGACGGGGATGGGGACTGAACACAAAAGAGCAGAACTATACCGAATACAGTGAATAAAGCACTTAACAGTTTTCTACTTGTTAGACGGGCCCACGGACACACATACGCACACACACAAGAAATGGTGGCAGAGGCCTTTAATAACGAACTCCAGCTCGGAGGACAGGTGGTGAGCTGAAACCCAGAACCTATCTCGAACCTCTTCACCTCGTGTGGTCTTCAAGTTGTTCGGACCCAGGCTCCAGCGAGAGCGAGCTGGATCCAATCGCCGTGAGCTGCAATCCTTCCGGATCTCCGGCGAATCCTCCCGCGCTTCTCAACATGTGCTGGTGAGACGAGGCGCCGATCCTTCCCGTCGATGCGCCCATCCTTCCCGTCGATGCGCCACTTCCCCTAAGAAACCACCTCCAAGAAGAGGTCGATGAGTCGCACCAAGCCGGGAACCAAAGTGGAGAACAAAGAGCTCCACGAACCAAGAAGAAGAAGAAGCCACCACTCGCATCTTGAGCCGAGCGACCAGCTCAACTCTCCTCCAAGCAAAGCAGCTCGAAGCAAAAAAAAGCTCTCCCGAGCCAAGCAGAAGCCGAAGCTCACTGAACCACCAAATCAAAATGCCTCCAAAAAGCCTCCTCCCGAGCCAGGCCTCAGCCGAAGCTCACTGAGCCAGCCGAAGCAAAAAGCGTCCGAAGACCTCAACCCTAACGCAAGCCAACCAGGACTCGACGGTCTGCTGAACGACTACTCTCTGCCGAAGCAAAAAGCTTTCTACTCAACTCTGAACACGAACAAATAAAAGATCTCTTCTTATCCTTCTCCTGCTCCCGGCGTGACTCATGACTCATGCCCTCGTGCTCCATCCCCCGCTCATCCAAGGGTGGGAGGGAGTTGTTGACATCATGAGTCATGGGTCGGCAGGGTTCTTCTTCCTCTTCGCAGAAGAGGGGGAGGGATGTCTCCATTGTTCGTTCCCTAACTATTAAATCGATCCGCAGTGCATATAATCGATTTCTGAAAATTTAAACAATGGAAGGTGAGCTATCTAGGGAACAAGCACTTATCGACATAGCTGACTAAAGGAACCTGTATGTTGTGTGCAATCAAATTCCAAATTCGTAACAATATACTGGGAATGTGCGCGTTTGAATTTCGTTGCCTATCAACCACCCGTTGCTGTGCAGCGGCCGAAAAACCGCGTACAGTATTTTCAATACTTGTCCTTCAGTTTTGAATGGAGAGAAACGAGACTTCGGAATAAAACACTTCGAGATATTTAGAAAATTTTACTCGAGCAAATTTTTGATTGAGGTTTTATTTTTAAAATGGTTGTCCTTCAAAAATCGGGTGTCTATTTACTGTCATTTTTTATGAGGAGTTTAGGAAAGTGGGAGGAGCTTAGGGAAAGTGGATGTGGTTTAAGAAAAGTGGGAGTGGCGTAAGAAAGTGGGAGTGGCGTAGGAAAGGGGCGTGGCTTATGAAAAATATTGTGTGGCTCAGGAGGTGTGGTCAAACAAGAGCATTGAGAGAAGTTTATCGGGTTTTCCGTGTGTGTGTGTGTGTGTGTGTGTGTGTGTGTGTGTGTGTGTGTGTAACGCGAGGCTCCACAGCACAAACCAGCAAAGCGATTATTTTTCAAATGGTAGTCCTTCAAAAATAGGGTGTCTATTTACCGTCATTTTTTATGAGGAGTGCCAGTTGGCAAAATACACAATAGGAAAAATCCTGCCAGGCAGAGGAACAATTGTATGTGAACCAATACGTCTTGGCAATGAATCTTCGTCGGTGGATCGGTCAGAATGAAAAGCATCGTATCCAGCGCTTCGATCCTTGCGAATCCCTCGTCGCCTACCGTGGGGTGGGAACGGGGCCCCCTTTTTGCACTATCTCAGCGCGGGGGAAAGGGGGAATTGTTGATGCCCTGGAGGAGGGAGATTGGCTGGCTGGCTTGGGTCCCGCGACGAGCGATCCCACACCGCGACCTAGTCGCTGACCGCCGTCCTTCTCGCCTCGGACCCGAGCTCCTTTGCCTCTTCCCGCAAATCTTCTCAGCCGACTCCAGAACCCAACTCGATGACACACCGATGACTTTGCCACCCGACTCGACTCTTCCTGCCACACCGATCACTTCGCCACCCGACTCGACTGACTTCATTCGCCTTGCGCTCGCATTCTTATAGGCCAGTAGGAGCAGCTAATATGCAAATATTTGGATCAGGATGACCTCGGTGGCGGAGCCACGCTCGCCCATTGGTCGGAGGAAACTGGGGCGTGAACCTCCCCTGATCCTAGAATTTGCATATATCGATTTCACACAGACGCGCCTGGAGGCGGGGCCAAGCTGCCCCGCGCTTGCTAATTGGACGGAGGGGAAGTGGGCGTGTGGCGTTTGTGATCCGAATTTTCCTCGGAAAGGCCGCTATTTGCGCTCGCGGCTCGGTGCGTATCGCTGAACGGGCCCAAGACAGCCCGACGCTCAGTGTTCACAGGTGGTGCGGGAATGGCCGTAGAAGGAGAGAGGTAAGGGTGGTGGAGAGTTTTCGGTGGTGGTTTGATGGTTATGGTGCCGTTTGGGAATGACGGTGAAGCGATGTTTGCGGGATTGAGTTGTGAAGGTAAAGGTCGTGGCTGTTGGCGTTGTTGTTGTTGTTGTTGTCTGAGGGTTGGAGCATGGTTATAGTTGGTGACGATGGCTGGCGTGGTGGTTAAGGTGGTTGTTGTGTGATGGCGGTTGAGACGTGGTTGGTTCAAAATAAAGATAGAACAGAAAAACGGCTATCTCAAAGCGTCGCAGCCCGAATGAATCGCATAAATTCATTCGAGACAACGGGTTTGGGCTAACTACACATGTACTTAAGAGATATCTCACCTACGGGTCCTGAATGGTGGTTTGCGAATTTCCACAATTCGCATTCATATATATATATATATATATATATATATATATATATATATATATATGAATATATATGAATATATATATATATATATATGAATATATATATATATATATGAATATATATATATATATATATATATATATATATATATATATATATATTTCTGTTATGGATGTTACGGTCGGATATATATATATATGTATATACATCCAGCGGTAGGTTTTTGTCGATATGCCTTGGACTATTGTGAGTACCTCATTCATAAAACTTTTTGAATACCCCCACATAGACCCTCTTAACATGCAGTCAATGATTGGTTGACACACCAAGCAGATGTTTGCATTTGTGGTAAAATACTGGGAGTATCACTGCATCAGTCGTATGTTTGATATTTGCACCAGTTCTAAGGCCACAGAAGTTATGCAAGACCTTCTGGTCTTCGGCTTTCACAATGATAATGATGTCATGGCAATGAAGACAACTGCACAACCCTAGAATGAGGTGCTTGGAATATAATTGGACAGACAAAGTTGATGAAACAGCATAAATTGAAGCCAACTCCAGACCAGATATCTGATTCCAGCAGAAAGTCCAGTTGAAAGGATTCCGTAAGCCTCCATGATCCCTGCATGTAATCATCTGGCAATCCAGGATTAAGCTGCAGTTCAAGCAAGATGCATGTTTATTTTCTCAAGTTCCAAGCATTGGGCTTAATGAAGCCCAAAAACGTTTTCTTTGTGAATGTAACAGGAGTTGGCATCAAGTCCATTTCTTGTGTACATACTCTGAATACCATGTCAAGTTAAAAAGAATGGATTTCCCAGGCGATTTAGGTTACAAGCATGAGCCATATAATAGTACAACACCAAAAGACCAACCTATCACTCCTTCCAAATCAGTTACAACATTCAAGGCATCTTGCAATGTTTGGACCTTGACCGCCTTCAGCAAGAGCTGAGAGCAAAGACATGCCACCAAGGCTGCCCAGCATCGTTGTGGATGACGTAATCGAAGTTCAGTGTGCTCTGTCACGGACAGGCTAACGATTTCCAGCTGCCAAGCGGTTAACACGCAGAAACAATTACCGCTTGCACCCGGACGTCTGGAGTTTGGTCTGGCAGCATAAAGCTAGGTGAGTGAGGCTGAAAATGGCTGAGGGCCAGTAGAATAACCGTGGCCTATCCGTGCAACAAGAGTCAGCCTAAAAGTGGGTCCATGTGGTCCACTCTCCGGTCTCTTTCTGTCAAACAACTTTATGTTGCATCACACCAAGTAAAATTACAAAGATCATCTCAAGGGACAAAGGATAGAGCTCTATACACATAAAACAATATGTAACTTTGATTTCCTGTGTGAACATTCTGTTGATATACAACTCGATGATGCAACAAATGCCATCTGTGATACGAGTCAGGAAGTAATCTTTGTTACTTATTTAGTATATAAAAGGCTCAGGCTTGAGTCTCCTGTTTGTTTTGATCAGCTTGTCTTTCATTTTAACATTTGAGAGTGGTTCAAATTCACCTGAGTCGAATGTCAGACCCAGCCAGCTTGTCCCAACAAAAACTTTCCCCGGTCAACCCTACAAAAGGTATGAATAATAGTGGCTGTTAAAATACGTCGTAGCAGCAGTCAACTTCACTGCTGGATTTTTGCTTATAAAACCTCTCTAAACAGCAGGTCCACAACTTTTTTTTAGTGCTGTCTAAAGGTCACTCAGTCAAGGAGTACAGTGAAACTTTATAACTTTTCTTTCCCTGTTTGTCAGACATTTAGCTTAATCTTTGGAGGTCGGTTATCCTCCATTGTCGCACAAGAAGGTCAGAACTTCTTATGTTCAATACTTTTCAAAATATCTTCAAACTGCAGTGATCATGAGAGGAAAAATTACAATATGGTGTCTCAGTTGTCATCCCAGCTTTGCCACCATTCTTCTGTTGGTCTAATAATATGTATTTGTGCGTCATTTCAAAGCTTTGCTAACATTTTAGATCTTTGCCGTGCTGGCTTCTGCAGCATTTCAGTCTTACGGTCCTGATCTGACATAAGCGATCATTGCTTCAACATATAACAGTGATGTGGAATATTTCCTTCGATAAAATGGTCGAAACAAAACACAACTCACCCCGCAGAGGACCCCCTCCAATTCCTGGTCCAAACGAGCTTGGTCCTGAACCTGGTCGAGCACCACCAGGTCCAAAAGGAATTGCTGGGCCAAAGGGACCTCCAGGACTGTAAGGCAGACTGCCAGTGGCTGGTCCATATGGAACGATGGGTCCACCAAAACTGGCTGTACCAGGGCCCGGTGCAAATGGCAAGCCACCAAGGCAGAGATGGCGAAACTCCTCTGAAAATATAACAGGAAGAGGAAAATTGACATTCTACAAGAGCTACATATAAAACTGAGTTGGTATACAAGTTAAGTAAACACACTCTTAAACATTTGCTTTCACAGAGAGCTGCTTTACATTTGTGGCTGGGTCTATTGAAGGTCACATGTTGGCACTTATATACAAGCAATATTATCTTAGAATGGCTGTTCTGTTTTTTTTTTTTTTAATCAGGGGACTCATTTAATAGTCTTAACTCAAACTCATTCATTTCTCTTTATGTATCACAGTTAAACCCATCCATTGTTGATGCAGTTCAGCCTGAGATGATGTGAGGAATTATAATCGTGTTCACATTTTTTTTCTTGTTGATGTAGCTGTAAGAGTACAATTTTACTGGCTTTTGACTTGATGGGATGGCGTAAAGGTCACACTGACACTCATGCTGGAATTTAGATTAAAAGCTAAACATGATTATTTCGAGCAGGCTGTCTCATATGGGGTGGGTGCCTAAGATCAGAGGTTATCATTTATATTTAACAATCGACACTGCGACCGGAATATGTTAAAATATATTAAACTTAAGAAGTTCCTGTCTGCTTATGTTTAATAATCTCACATGACGTGAAGAGTGCTTCGAGTCAATGCCTCATTTGTGTAAAGTATCTCATCATCAGTGACATTTGGTTGGACAAATCAATGAAAAGATGAACCATAATGGAGGCAGTCATTTTTAGTCGACTTCACCAATCAAGTGAGAGAGAAAGAGAGAAAGAGAGAAAGAGAGAAAGAGAGAAAGAGAGAAAGAGAGAAAGAGAGAAAGAGAGAAAGAGAGAAAGAGAGAAAGAGAGAAAGAGAGAAAGAGAGAAAGAGAGAAAGAGAGAAAGAGAGAGAGAGAGAGAGAGAGAGAGAGAGAGAGAGAGAGAGAGAGAGAGAGAGAGAGAGAGAGAGAGAGAGAGAGAGAAAGAGAGAGAGAGAGAGAGAGAGAGAGAGAGAGAGAGAGAGAGAGAGAGAGAGAGATAGAGAGAGAGACAGACAGAGAAAGAGAGAAAGAGAGAAAGAGAGAGAGAGAGAATATATATATATATATATATATATATATATATATATATATATATTCAGGTAATTTACTAAGAACAAAAATCTCAAAGAAGTGTGACAGCGAAGAAGAATAATTCCAGCATCAGTTTTGAACATGCATTTTGACCTTAAGACCTCATCAGCATGACATGTCAGTGTAAAACACAAAGCTTGCTCCACCGAGAGTTGAAATGATGCATGCAAAGAGATGAGCTGTCAGGAAGCACAGGATAAAGCCGATTTTGCCAAGGACTCGGATTAAACGAAAAACAAATGCACGGTGATATACAAATTGTACACATTGGAAAATACGTTCCACGAGATTGAATGGAAAAACAATCTGAATTCTCACTATTCATCTATAACTCGTGCATGCCCGTAGGTGCAAACAAAACAAAACAAAACAAAAAAAACTTTCAAACCGCATGCCAGAAACAACTACACAGGCCGTTCCTTCGCTCTCATATGCCCGTACGTGCATGGCCGTACATGCAACAAAAAAAAAAAACTTTCAAACTGCGTGCCAGAAACAACAACTACACAGGTCATTCCTTCGCTCTCGTAAACAACGACTGGATTGGGGCATTGTGTTTATCTATAAATGCGCATAAGAAATCGAGAAATTATTAGAATACAGGAAGTCATCACTATGCGGAAGTAGTGCGTGCCCAAATGGAATGTTCACATGCAATCCACAAATTATCGCTTGCATTGAAGTAACAACTGCTGTGATATTTACACACACAGAGTATACACGAAGTCATCATTATCCGGAAGCCCGTACGTTGTAACCCGTAATGGGGAACGCGGCTGAGCTTCCCTTCCCCATCAGTCACGCAACAACGTGTATTGTCATTGGTTTGGTAAATAAATGGCCATAACTTGGGAAGCACTTGTCCGATTAATATCAAACCTTGAAAAGGCACATCCTCAGGTCCCCAGCAATATATCTGGCAAGTTTCAATTAGATCGGACCAGGTCACAGACACACACACACACACACACACACACACACACACACACACACACACACACACACACACACACACACACACACACACACACACACACACACACACACACACACACACACACACACACACACACACACACACACACACACACACACACACACACACACACACTGCTGGAATTATAGATAGATAATAAATGTCAGTGCATGTCAGTATGTGTGTCTCCACCATAACTCCAAAACCATGAAACCTAGTGGCCTGAAATTTTGTATGCACATGAAGGGAACTCCAAGGGAGTGCATGAATGAAAACTTGGTGTTTTGGTAAACTTAAACACCCCTTTCACGATAATTTATGGTAAAAACAGAAACAGCCTTACCATTGGTGAGCCTGCATTCAGTTCGCTGAGCTCGGGGGGTCTTAATCAGCGATTTTGTCCACTCAGCTCAAATATGCCTTGCCTTACACCAGTTCTGTATGATAAAGCTTCAGATCTACGAATCGCTGTATACATCGCTGATTGCTCATCTTCATACCAAGGAATTGCTGGATACATAGCAATGCTTATTGATGCCAAGAGACAATGGTGTTCATGCCTTTATTTAATTTCTGCAAATGCGATAAAATTGAGAATCTCTTAGAGTGAGCCGAATTTCAGGGTTTGGCCTGAGGAGTTAACCTTAGCAGTAGTTCCCACTGCTGAAGGGGTGTTCATTTGTCCAATTCGGACATTGCTTGACACTCAGGGCATCTCTGGGTGGTGGTTAGTACGACCAATCGCGAATCGCTTGCTAAGCCTGCTCCTTATTAACCATTTCATTGGAGTGCTTGGTTGAGTGCTTAAGCCATTTGGCAAACCCCCTACAGTTGATAGCGGTATGACGCACACAGTTCTTGTTATCTGGTTCGTCCACTGAAAGTGTTGTGAATTAGGGTTTTTAATCACACGAGATCGCATTTTTCACCTCTTTCTGCGATCTGCTTTCATTATAATAATGTAGTTATATGTCACCCCAGTATTGTGCCTTCCCTTCCCCTCACATTGCCTTTCCTTCTCCTCCCCTCATGTTGCTCTCCTCTCACCTCATGCTGCCTTCCCTTCCCCTTATGCTACCTTCCCTTCCCCTCATGCCACCTTCCCTCCTCCTCCCCTCACACTGCCTTCCCTCTCCCTCCCCTCACACTGCCTTCCCTCCGCCTGCCCTCACACTGCCTTCCCTCCCCTCCCCTCACACTGCCTTCCCTTGCCCACCCGCTGTCTTTCCTTCCCCTGTCACCTTCCCTCCTCCTCCCCTCACACTGCCTTCCCTCCCCCTCCCCTCACACTGCCTTCCCTTCCCCTCCCACTGTCTTTCCTTGCCCACCCACTGTCTTCCCTTGCCCTCCCCTCACACTGCTTTCCCTTCATATAGTTATATTAATATACCAATTTTAAAAAACCTTCAATGTCAAATCAAACCTTGTGTTTGGAATTCCGACAAGGAGAAAATTGGGGCACATATGGGGGAGAATGCATGCAGGGTATGCTGACCCCACAGGAGAGGACAAGTGACCCCACAAGAGAGCACATTCATGCAGCAGGAAGCGAGGTGCATCGGCAGTTGCTGCTTGCATGAAGAGGGACATCGACAGCACACGTGGCCATGGTACAAATGGGTAGATTGGGCTTTGTAAAGGGCTCTCCATGGGGAGTGTGTGTATGTGCCTGCATGCTTATTTACATGTGTACGGTAAATTCCACCTGGGCCCATGGTGCTTGGCACTGTGCTGGAGGTTACAGGGTCATTTCAGGAACCATGTGCTTTGGCACACAGGGAGCAGATGTGCTGTGGCACCGAAGCCACGCGGGATGTGCAGTGTGGGTGTGGGGAAAGTTGAGTGTGATGGTGAGAATCCGTGCATGTGTGCGAATGAAAGAATGAGTATATTACCGGTGCGCGTGCACGGTTAGCATGGACTGTGAGGAGGTTGGAGGAATGCATATGGGGGGCTGTTATGGACTAACAGTTTAGTTTTGAATTTAAACAGCTTCCCCAGAGTGTAGCATGTACGAATCTGATTTGGAGTGAGCCGACCGGAGGGATGCAAAGGTCACTGTATGGGCGAGCATGCATGCATGCATGCATGCAGGCAGGCCTTTGCCAGGTAGATAGCAAGGGTTTTAAATGCTCTCACCTGGTTTTATGTAGAATCCGGCAGTTAAAAAGAAATGTTTCTGTTTGGGCACATTTTATTGCTCCGTAAAGCCCCATTATGCTGCCTTCCCTTCCTCTCATGCTGCATTCCCTTCATCTCCCCTCATGCTACCTTCCCCTCCCCTCGCGCTGCTATCCCTTCCCCTCCACTCACACAAACCTCTTCCCAAAGGCCCTCCACCACCATACAACTTTTCGAAGGTCGAGAAGAGAAAGGTGTCAGGAAAGGTGCGGATTGGACAGATGAACACTTTTTTGGCAGTTGGAGCTGCTGCTGGGGATCCATTCTGCAGTTTGAATTTTGAAATTCATTGAGAGATTTGAGAGGAGGAGGAGATTGGGCCCATACTCTGTGCAGAGCATTGGTGCTGCTTCTGCAGTCGCCTTGGCTATTAGGCACAATACTGGATGGGTTGCCACTCTGACACAGTATTGCAGCATGCTGGCACTCATTTTGCCGACCTCGAAAGGATGATAGGCTGAGTTAACTCCACCTGGTATTAATTCAACAGCTGAGTGGGATTTTAACTCAGGACCCAAGGATCCAAAGCCCACCACCCTAACCATTAAGCCTACACCAAGCATAGAGATTCGAGAGCTTATTGCATTTTAGTTGTAAAATGTGTGCGGAAATTAAATGGAGGCACGAACACTGGCACAGCTTTTTTGACGATTGAAGGAAAATGCCCTTCCTTCCCTTCCCTCCTCCCAAAGCCCCTCCCCTCTCCACCCCCTCCCCCCATGGACGTCTCAGGGTGGTGTTTAGTGTGACTCATTTGAACGTAGTGGTTTAATCCTGTGCATCGTTCAATCCTGTGCTAATGCCGGCAGACAGGATTATACTCCCCACCCCCACTTCCCCTCAAGTCCCCTTACCAAATCAAAGTCAACCCCCCCCCTTCTCCTTACGTCCCCCCACCAAATGCAAGTCGAACCCCCACCCCCTTTTTCCTCAAGTCCCACTACCAAACTCAAGTCCAGAACACCCCCTTCCCCTCTTCTCTCCCCCATCCTTCTCACTGCCACTGCCCCCCCCCTTCTGGAGTGTATAGCGATGTTTGGTGAGTTGTCGCTCTTCCCCCGTTCCGAGTTCTCCCCTTCCTCACCCTATCCTTACTCCCCCACCCCTCCCTCCTCTCTCCCTCCTCCCCACCCCCCCATCTCTTAATATTCCCGTCAGCGAAGCGATGGGTTGTATTTGCTCGTTTGAGTTATAATTTACTGGATTGTCATCATGCAATTTGATCATAATTGCAGGAGACATGTTTGTATGATTATTGCAATTAATAAACGAGTTACCATTTCTTGTTCAGTCGGTCATCCTTATCTTCTCCATCCAGAAGGTTGACTATGAATGAACCGCTGGGCTTTTCTGTCGAGAGCCTTTTGTTTACATTTCTGGAAACTATGTGTCATCCGATCTTTGTTGTTATCCATCCATAGATGACATCATCATCATTGTACTCTTATTTCCATTCCACTTTGCCTTCCAACAACACCTTCTGTAAAATATGTCTTGGGCGCATAACCAAAGCCTTTAAATTATATTTTCTTGATCATTTTCAACCGGAGTTCTATATTCACTCCGACTCCATTCAACACCTCAATTTCAGTCTCTCTTTCTCCAACCATGGTATTCTTTGCATTCTTCTGTACAACCACATTTACAATGCTTCAAACTTTGTTTATGATCTCCTTGTTCAATGTGTGTGTTTCGGCTCCATCGAGCAAGGTTTCTAGTTATAAACTATGAAATATAATCTTTGCATTGCCAGTCTTCATAAGCTGAGCCGGCAGTCTTCTGAGAAGCTACATGATTGCGTGCCTGGAGAATGCTTTTGTGACTGGTGTTTTCACAGATGGCTATAATCTCAATATTTTCGTAACACGTCGCGGTTTTATTTCATCTGTTTTCTTTTGTTAAAGCAACAGCCAATGACAATTTGCCTGGAAATGTGTATATTGTACTTTCTTCTCTGGTACCTTTTGTGTTAAAAAAAAAAAAAACATTACACAAATAAATGGAATATTATAATGTCATAAGTTGAAGTTCTCAATTGACAAGGAAAATGTTTTCGGTTGAAGAAATGCTCTTCTGACCAGCAATGGGCAAAAAAATGGACGGTAACCCTTTCCTCCACAAACATCCTCATCTCATCTGGAAAGTGCGGTATGCATGGTCAGTTTTCCAAGTTATGTCATCCAGTTCCGCAATACGATAGCTCGGCCAATACCTTGCCAGCAAAACGTGCTGCAGACCATGACACCGCCGGCTGGACCGCGGTAATAATGCATGCGGGTTGCGCAATTTCACAAAATCTTCTACGCACACGCGAGTGTCTTCCATCTTTAACAAGTAGGATGAAACATGACCCAGTCCACATAAACTTTTTATGATAGGTTGCATATCCATTTACAGCGTCACGGAGACTCCTGCAAGCAGACATTGTTGTACACGCTAAAGTATCTTCTGCAACCCCTGATGGGAGTTTTATCTTTCTCATCTATCACTTTGTCTTACTTTTCTCTATCTGTTCGTATTGCTTTCCTGAATCCACACACTGTCAAGTGAGTATACTATCAGGAAGTATTACATCATTGGCAAGGTTTTGGGGCAGTGTCATTTTTGGAAAAAGTTTGCTGTGTTGGCTTCTTTCTTTTACCAACAGCACAGATGAATACTACCTGGAGCACACTGGTGTTCTGCAATAAAGTGTATACGCCATTGTGTTATTGAATTAAAGTTGATAAACTGATAGAGTGAATAAATGTGGTGAAGATGCAGCACCGGCTTGATGGGCCTCATGCATCCAAGTTCTTTATGGTTCCTTGTGTCTATGTTTGAATTTAAATATTTACCTGATACACACTTCCGGGATTGTCGGATTGTCATTGTCAAATTCATTGTCGGATTGAAATGTCCAAAAACACGAAATAAAACTATAACCTCATGCGGAAGGTTTGTTTCGCTCCACTCCGGGACAAAATGTGGTGAAAAAGGTCCATCTTATGTGTGGGCAATAGGAAAATCTTAAAATATATTTCCCAGTACAGGGTGAACGTTGATATAAATATCATGCCCATCTCACACCTGCTCACCGCCGTCCCGTTATAACGAATTCCAGTACAACGGCTGGTGTATGGAGCGTCTCTGTTCGTCCTAACGAGACAATGTTGTGCACATCTATTAATCCTCTTTTAGTTGCCACTTCTTATGCATTTCTATTGTTTAACTTATACAATTCGAAATTGAACGACAATTCCAAAATTACCGGAACCTTGGATGGGGCACATTTCAGGCAGGCCGCTGGATGCCCAGCACCGTCCGGCCTGGCAGCAGCACTGAGCTTTGCTGAACCGTCCAGCCATGTCTCCTCCGCAACGTCCGGCGACGAGGCTCCCAAAGCATGTCCCGTGTCGCTGGTCTGTCACAGCCAAGGTCACGGGGCAGAGGGGACAAACATAGAGAAAGGCCATAATGCATTCGCTGGAATTCACCGTTTCACGTTAAGTAAACCATCGCAGTGTTCCTTATTGCCAACAAATTTTACAGTAAATGTAGGAAAACATACATCGGAATCACTGCACGTGTCGGTGCGATTCTAAGCCTCTTGTACTTTACTTATGGGTTCCCTTAGAATGAACATCATGGCAGGAGGAGATGATTAGGCCCATCGAGTCATTTATTGTTGTGATGCATACGATACTTAAACCTTTTACACTCAAGTTGAATTGTAAACTTTAATTGTGGTGAAAAATCAAAAGGAAAAATTATCGTAGTTAGAGAAAATCCTGCGATATCGTCAGGTTGATCATCGTTAGACACCATTGAACGATCAGTCAAGAGTTTGTAACCTTTGTCGCCAAAATTCAGAAAGGCTGCAGAAACTACAAACGTACTTTGTAGTGCTTGTGTTTATTTAATTTCTACTAACTTCTGGCAATGAGCAATCGGAGTGTAAACAATTAATTCGTAATAAAAGTGCTTTAAAATAAAGGTGAATTAAAAAAAAAAAGCCCTTAATTACATTCTTAATTCATTCCTATTTTATTGCTATTTATTGATTTGTTCTTTCTCCATTCAGAAAATAATTTTCATCAACATTATTCTTGTCTGGACTGATAGCACCATTTGTCACGGTGCTATCCTTTCATTGTGGCTTGGGCACAGAGAACATAGCATGTGTTTCAGTTTATAAAAATGAGAAAGCGATGGAGAAGAACAGCAGGAACGAAGGGAAGGCTGTCAATGGCTGAGTGAGGATGGGTTGGGAAGTAAGGGAAAAAGATCAGGTAAGTATGTCGGGGTCGAGGTGAGAAGAGACAGGGCAATAATCCAGAACATACCAGTGTTCAATCAGAAAACGTTTTATGTCTCGAGGCTCAACTCGAGATTTGACCCTTGGGACTCGACGGCAGGTCTGATTACAATGCAATACAAAACGATCAAAACTGCCATTTCCATTGAAATCATTGACATTAGTTGGTGTGTTTTCCCCACCGCAAGGAGCATCAATTGCGACTTCTTAGAGGCCCACATCCCTCCAGACTGGAGACCACTGACCTAAAACAATATAAAAACTCCGACTCCTTTAACATCATCAATTAATCTCACCTATGTGTGGGGTCGGCCGAGGGGGAAGTTTGGTTCATGTGTAACATGAACCGGCTGGCTCGGCCTGACGGTTCAACTGGAGCCGATTTGGGGCAGGAATTTGGAATTTGTTCAGGGTGCCGGCGATAACTCGACGACTCTTCGCGAATGACACCGTTGGATTTTTAATGTCCACCAACTAATGCCACGAGATGGGAAGCCCAGTTTGACGTGCATCCGAGGGATGATGCACACACATTGATGAATTACCCTGCCTGTGAAACACCAGAACGAGAGATCATAGCTGGAAAAGGATTCAAACCCAGACTGGACAGAAAGACAACATAAATCATGAAACAAGGTGCTCCAAACTTATTTAACAAACCTACGCAAGATTCATGGATTTATTCAGTTATTTAATATATTTTTATTTTCTTTCTTGATTTGCGTTTCCTCGTTTTTTCATGACTTCACAATCTAAAAGATATTTGATGTCATGAATGGATTCAAGACTAACACAGCCGTTTTTACAGCCATTTTTCCCTGCTGAGCAGGGGTTAGCTTTTCTTGAGGCAATGTTTTATGGCCGGATGCCCTTCCTGACGCCAACCCTGGTCGCCTCTTACGACACACAGGGATATGGTACACCTATTCTAACTGGGGCATACACCGGGACCAGGACACTGGTACTCATTTCACCGACCTCAGAAGGTTGACAGGCTGAGTCAACCCCCTGGTGTTAATTCAGCAGTAAACGGGACTCGAACTCAGGACCTTTGGATCCCAAGCCGGCCACCCTAACCGCGAAGCCAACACCAGGCTCTCGGATTCAAGACTAACAAAACAAAATTAATCGTTCTTCAAGATATCAAATCCCTATTCCATTTCCCAAAATTAAAACCAAATTTTAAAGAAAAACTTTCACCGAGACCAGTAAAACACTTTCACGAAGTTTTTTGCCATTTTAAAAGTGCTGGCGAGGCACAATCGTAACCTCACACCGTGCACAACGCCGTGCCGCACCCATGACTGTGACTAAGAAACTCAAAGTCCTCTGTTAGCTCACACAGCATGTGCTGCTACACAGTTCGCCATTGTTTCATCATGGCGAAAAGCCACCTTCTCACCGCAATCCTGCAACCGGACGCCCACAGACTTTCATATTCGGGTTCGTTAACAAAACAGCCATTTATACAACATCTTGTGCCCTATTTATACAAGAGTGTGATAAAAATCAACAGAGGTTTCTATTCCAAAAACGAAGTGAAACAGTAAATGTTCATAAAGCGAGTGAGTCTGAGATAGAGAGCCTGAGGCCTAGTGGGGCTTGTGAAAAGATTACAAACCGTGTGAGCCATTTTCAAACTCTGGCATGCCATTAACTTGCATGACAAGCACAGATATTGAATCTGGTAGGATAATAAATTAAATGAGTATACCTAAAAGTTAAAAAGTGCGCCACTTGTGATAAAAGCCAGCACCACAACAATTATGAGCTTCACTAAATGTACAAAAACCCAAGAGTCGGCAAGCACGATGAACTGCTCCTTGAGACCATCAAGTGGTAGCTTGGAAGGTACCCAACAGATTCATTGAAAACAATGGAAAAAATATTGAGCTCTTCATCTTCACAAATTACACGTTATCTGAAAGCCAGACCTGGTGGTGTTTTGGTTAGAGTGTTAGAGGGACAGCGTTGAGTCTGGGAGGTTGGTGGTTCAAATCCTGGCTGGTTCATACAAAAGACTTTTAAAAACTATATGTGCTGCTTCCTTGCTTGTTGGTCAGCATTTAATGAAGTTTAAGAGCACAGACAATCCCCATATGCTGTGCATCCATCAGGAAATGCCCTGCTGAGTGTGGTGAGAAAAGTGGTGCTTTTGTTGTGATGTTGCTGGTACCCAGAATACCCTGAGAGGTGACAGTACTTCTCCCAAGCTCAATGGGTGTGTGTGTGTGTGTGTGTGTGTGTGTGTGTGTGTGTGTGTGTGTGTGTGTGTGTGTGTGTGTGTGTGTGTAAGGGGGGATGGGGGGGCAGCTCCATGATGAGACATAGATCATGTGCAGTATAAAAAAAAACAAAAAAACAAGGGCAATCAATACCCCTGGGTGCTCACCTGATAGTGACTGGATAACAAAACCAGGGAACCACTGATAGGTGTGGATAACCCACAATATACGTAACCAGGCCTGTCGCTTGGGGGGGGGGCATTTGGGTGCAATGCCCCCCATGGCGCATCTGGTGCCCCCCCCCCCACTTGCACGCCACCCATTTATGCCCTGTTGCACCCAGTGAACAACTTGGTGTTTCAGGACGAGCACCCACTGTGAACTCCTTGCTGTTTAAGAGTTCACCTGTGTGAACTGAAACCCTTATTCCAGATGTTCAACGTGGTGAATAATAAGGCCTTCTTGGCTAAACTGTTCTTTAATAATATCCTTCTTTGAATAACAGTCAAGAGATAAGTGTGTGCTTGCCAGCGCATCTCCAACAGCAATTGGCAAGACAATACAGTCCAAGCCCACAAGAAAAAAGATAATAACGCAAGCACCAACGCCAGCAGCCAAGACGACAGACAGCCGCAAGACCTCGTGTCGAATGTCGATGCTGTGGGTGGTTATAGAAATCGTGGATCATTTAGTTTTAAGGAAGAGCCAATCAGCGTATTCCATATGGAGGCCCTATTGAGCAGGTTACCTGATTGGTTGTAAGTTAGGTATAAATGTAATATAGTCATAATATGATAATATGAATAAGGAAAAGACATAAATTTACATAATTAAAGATGAAGTGCACTGCGTGACCTTCACAACCCGTCAACCCTCCATCTTACAAAAGTAATTTTCGAATAAAAATTAAAAATGTGTGTTTGCAATCGTGCTTACATTTGAAATTATGCAGATAATACCTGTTTTTGGTGCATGGATCATTTAATAAATAAAACCGTCAACCGTCAAATCTGGCGAGTCGTGAGATTAGTGACGTGAGTCACGAGGGACGAGTCACAGAGAGCGCGAGCTCGCAGCAGGAGAAAAAGACATGGATATACGAAAATGGCTCAGAAAAGGAAAAAGGTTGCGGTTGCGGTTGTGGTTGTGGTCAGCACCCGCCGTGGTCGGCTGCTTTGTACTTCTGATGTTTAAGTTAAATGTTGTGTTTGGTGCTTTGCATATCCCATATCTAGTGCTTTGTGCATAACCTTACCTCTGTGTAATTGACTGCTTTAAATACGGACCTTGTGGTATCTTCAGGCTGGTCGTATTTGCTGTTGATAGTTTAACGTGATGATCGCAGGTCATAGCCGACTGTATCTTATTTCAAAGTGCACTGATTCCGGTGCCAACATCCCCCGTTTAGTCATTGTATCTCTGGTGTATTAATTTTCTAATGCCAATTCTTGCCAACACCTTGGATAAGTGCACCTGAATTGGTGCCATGCCTGGTGTTGGCTTAATGGTTAGGGTGATGGGCTTGGGATCCTCGAATCCAGAGTTCAAATCCCGCTCAACTGTTGAATTAATACCAGGTGGGGTTAACTCAGCCTGTCATCCTGCAAAATCGGCAAAATGAGTGCCAGCATGCTGGTATACTGTGTCGGAGTGGCGACCCGTCCAGGATTGTGGCCATTAGCCAAGGAGACTGCCTAGGCAGCACCAACGCTCTGCACAGAGTATGGTCCCAATGGATGGATGGATGAAATTGGTGCCAATTGTCTAATCATTGAATATCTGCATTGTGAATGTGCCAGTTTGTTGTGGCTCTCCTGCATTCAAATAATTTTCGGCCAAAAACATCGGAACATATTAAATAGAGCTTAGATCAATTTGGTTAGGATGAGACGGCAACCTCAGGAAAGATGTGTCAATGCTGCATGAATACAATAGCATACCGGGTTATCAAAAATATTAAATATAAAAATTGTGCCCTCCATCCAGTTCATATGCCCCCCTTAATACTGAGCCCTGGTGACGGGCCTGTATGTAACGGAGAAGAAAGTAAATACCTATGGATTTTTTAGCTCGCCTGTTCGAAGAACAGAGAGCTATAGCGATACCCCCGGCGTCAGCGTGAGCGTGAAAATGTTGAAGTTTTTAGTGCGTTATTTTTTCCTTTCTAATGTTTTTATCGAACAACACTATTTTTTATACGCCCTATATATATTATATATATATATCGGGGCGTATTATGTGATACCGGTCGTCCGTCTGTCCGTTCCTGTCCACACTTTAACTCCCAAAGTTTTCAACTTTCATGTTTCATATTTGGTACATAGGTACAGACTGTGGAGATGGTGTGTCGCGACATACGTTTGTCATCTAAAGTGGTTGCCATGGCAACCAGGATGCTGTTTCCATTCGTTCCTGTCCACACTAACTCCCAAAGTTTTCAACTTTCACGTTTCATATTTGGTACATAGGTACAGACTGTGGAGACGGTGTGTCGCGACATACGTTCGTCATCTAAAGTGGTTGCCATGGCAACCAGGATGCTGTTTTCCATCCGTTCCTGTCCGCACTCTAACTCCCAAAGTTTTCAACTTTCACGTTTCATATTTGGTACATAGGTACAGATTGTGGAGACGGTGTGTCGTGACATACGTTCGTCATCTAAAGTGGTTGTCATGGCAACCAGGATGCTGTTTTCCATGTAGTAGCACAATTCCGTATATACCTTCTTGTTCGGGCGTATATTGTACTCACTTGCGCTCTTGTTACTGATTACAATATACAAATACATATATTGCTTTAAAATTATTTGGATCAGACTTCACTGCAATGCTTTATAAAAATATATTAATTATTAGACTAGTCTTTTAAAAATGATAAATGTTTAAACAGGTGAGCATTGGGTGGCTTTGACACCAACTCTGGTTTTTAATGCCATGACCAAACCTTGGTAGCCTGGCGTTGGCTTTGCAGTTAGGGAGGTGGCTTGGGAACCTTGGGTCCTGAGTTTGAGCTCCATTGGACACTGAATTAACACCAGGTGGGGTTGACTCAGCCTGTCATCCTTCTGAGATTGGTGAAATGAGCACCAGTGTATTGGTAATAGGGGCACTGCATCAGCGATATAGCTGCGCCCCTAACCAATGATGCAACCAGCAGCCAAAAAGGCTGCAAACGAAGGGGACCAAACCATTGTACATCATGGATGACGAAAGTCATGGTCAAGTTTCATCAAAATTGGGTATGTGGTTTTGGAGAAGAAAGCAAATACATATTTTTCGGAGAAACCCCCCCCCCTACTTCCCCTTCGACCCTGATTTTTAGCTTGCCTGTTCGAAGAACAGAGAGCTATAGCGATACCCCTGGCCTGAGCGTCAGCGTGAGCGTGAAAATGTTAAAGTTTTTGGTGCAAGTTATTTAGAAGCTTGCCATTCATTTAATATGTGTACTAGGATGCTGATATTTGGCATGGAGGTTCCTTTGGGGTATATTATTGATGTCGTGAAGTTGAAATTAAAAAATAACTTCAAATATTTCAAATTTTTTTACCTGTTTTGAACTTAACTTTTTTGTAGCACATCAACGTTAAAGTTTTTGGTGCAAGTTATTTAGAAGCTTGCCATTCATTAATGTGTACTAGGATGCTGATATTTGGCATGGAGGTTCCTTTGGGGGTATATTATTGATGTAGTGAAGTTGAAATTAAAAAATAATTTCAATTTTTTTATTTATTTTTGACCTGTTTTGAACTTAACTTTTTTGTAGCACATCAACGTTAAAGTTTTTTCCTTTCTAATGTTTTTATCGACCACACTATTTTTTACTGATTACAATATACAAATACATATATTGCTTTAAAATTATTTGGATCAGACTTCACTGCAATGCTTTATAAAAAAATATTATTAGACTAGTCTTTTAAAAACGATAAATGTATAAACAGGCGAGCATTGGGTGGCTTTGACACCAACTCTGGTTTTAAATGTCATGAACCAACTTTGGTACATCATGGGTGATGAACGTTGTGGTCAAGTTTAATCGGAATGGTGTGTGGAGTTTCTGAGAAGAAAGCAAATACCTCTTTTGGGGGGCAACTCCCCCCGTAAACTCACTCCGTAGACCCCCTAGACCCCGATATTTTTAAAGCCATGAACAAACTTTGGTACATCACGGGTGATGAAGGTTATGGTTAAGTTTCATTGGAATTGCTTGTTTCATTACTGAGAAGAAAGTAAACACCTATTTTGGGGGGCAACCCCCCCCCCCCGTAGACACCCTAGGGCTCAATTTTTTATGCCGTGAACAGACTATGGTACAGACGCGGTGATGAAAGTTGTGGTCAAATTTCATCAAAATCGTATGTGCAGTTTCAGAGAAGAAGTTGCAAATGTTTGTGGATGTACGGATGGATGACGTGTCATTTCATAAGATCTCCGGAACTACGTTCCAGGTGAGCGAAAAAGAAAAAAAGTCCCCATTTCAGGTGCATATGTAAGAGGCCTTGTCATTGCCATGACCACAAATGTTTTCCAAATCCAAAAATGAATACAAAACTGCCTTACATCGGATGATACATTTTGGAAGACACCATCGAACCAATGAATCCGTGTCCTAATTATAGGTCGTGGGCCTGGAAACCAGAATGACCCAACTGCATGGCAAGTCAGTTACAGTTACAGTCAGTCAGACTGCATGGCAGGAGGCCATTAAACACATCAAAGCCTGCGTCATGATTGCCAATCTATGGTTGACTAATCATGGTGGTGTAATGGTTAGAGCATCCACTCTGGGAGGTCAAACTTCTTACTCTCTGGTTGAAGCCCCATAATTTAAGTACCATACCACCACATATGTTATAAAAAAAAATAATAAAATGACCGTTTTTACAGCCATTTTTCCCTGCTCTGCAGGGTTTGGCTTTTTCTTGAGGCAATGTTTTATGGCTGGAAGCCCTTCCTGACGCAACCCTGGTCGCCTCTTACGACACACAGGGATATGGTACACCTATTCTAACCGGGGCATACACCGGGACCAGTACACTGGTACTCATTTCGCCGGCCTCAGAAGGATGACAGGCTGAGTCAACCTCCTGGTGTTAATTCAGCATCCAACGGGATCCCAAGCCGCCACCCTAACCACGAAGCCAACACCAGGCTACCACCACATATGTTACGATTGACATATTTCTTTGATGAGGGGAAACGGAACCAAAAATTAATCCACCCACAATCGATCTTGAACGTTTTCAGAGCTAAGGATATTCCTTGGAGAGGTTGCCACTGCATTGCAAGGGGCTTCGGAAGCAGCTCTCAACCAGGACTTTCAGAACTTGGCAAGGTTATTGGCACACAATGACATACTCTTTTCAAAATGAAGTATTCTGGGATGTCTACTGTCTGCAAGCAAAAGGTAGCAGATAGGACAGCCAGATAAACATCCCCTTTGAAAGACAGCGCACTCATCAATGCAATGCCCTGCTTGTGAGCTGTCAGGATCTTCTTCCCTTCTTCTTTCATAAGCAATTCATAGCTGTGGGTGGCATCATTTGTCGTGCTGCTGATGCAGTGCCTACTGCGGGTTAGAGCAAGAATTTGGAATTTGGCCAGGACGCCGGAGATAGCTCGCCGACTGAGCACCAGGATGACAGTCTGTAATCGGTCAGGAATCAACCTCAGAGTATGAGGCTTAAAGCGCAATATGTTGCCTCTGAGTTATCTTGGCAAATCACACAATTACTATTGTATATCAGGTTTTCTTAAATGAGGAAACAAAATTAACGTCTTCAGAATAATCAATTAAATTCAAGATCAGGAGTAAAATGACGAAATCCATGACGTTTTCTGCAGTACACGGACACTCACCGAGACATCGAGAGCCGTCGGTCGAGGCGAAGAATCCAGGAGGACAGCTGCAGGAGTAGCTTCCGACTGTGTTCGTACACTCGCCACCATCACATATCCTGAGCTGCGTCTCGCACTCGTCGACATCTGTGCGATGAGGGGAGACCACAAGCAATCACAGATGTTGCATCGTCCAACACGCCAATCCTCCCAAAGAGGACGGCGAGCGGATTGTCCCGTTTATTAGGATTCGCTTGTGGATGTTCAATTTCCCCACTATCGTGTTCACCTGATTAGCAGGTGTCATCAGGTATTCTCAAATTGTCATAATGCTGTTGCAGTCGGGGATTTAACAGAAAAATTGCTAAAGATTCCCATATTGCTTCAGTGATTTGTTAATTTTGTTGGAGCCCGAGGTAAGAGATGCAATTATCCTTGGAAAGGGGTTTCTTTATGCCATAGTGGTCTAGCGGTGTTCCTTCCCTTTCCTAATACCCGTCAGCTTGAAGTACGGTTTTAATCGAGTAAGTTTTGCCCGGACCACATATCAATCCCAGCTGTTTTTGAAGGCCCATGAAGGGATAAGTTTCAGACAGGAATTTTTAAATTTGGCATCAGCATCACCTCATGTGGTAAACGTTTCGAGAACACCATGAGGTTCTTCAATGACCACAAGGAGATGAGTGTGTACTTTGCATATTAAGGGAAATCATTTCACTGGAATTGAAGTCCAAATGTAAATTCGCCACGTCAAAGCTCAATAATTCCATTCAATTCCAAGCTGCACCAAGGTCAACCAATGATGTGAAGCCCCCAAACATAGACCAGCAATTTGTCTGCTTTTGATATCCGTCGAGCGATATATGCGAGTTTGTCCATTGGTCATTGTAGAGAAAACTGTAATGTTATTTCCTATGTAGCCTGTGGCTGCTG
Organism: Eptatretus burgeri; assembly: GCF_056783735.1. Lineage (NCBI taxonomy): Eukaryota > Metazoa > Chordata > Myxini > Myxiniformes > Myxinidae > Eptatretus > Eptatretus burgeri. Next base: position 117,439,037 of record NC_140963.1, on the reverse strand, counting down.
GTTGCATCATTTCTGGAAGTGCGGCTGTGCCCGTTACCAGTAAGCTGGTAATCATTTTGCAGACCTCGGAAGGATGACAGGCTGAGTCAACCCACCTGGTGTTATTTCATTGGAGCGACAGGGCCTCAAACTCAAGACCCTGAGATCTCAAGCCAGCCACCTTCACCGTTAAGCCAACACCAAGCTTAGTGTCACATTAATTTTTCTGTAATAATGTGCTGTTTCAGCATACCTTAGAAACAGTTATATATTTATATTATGTCACAACATAAATGTGAAGTCAAACTGTTGATTCCTCTTGGAAATAAAAATGTCACATTATTCAACAGGTAGATAAGTTTAAAGTAAGCAGTGTCTTTGGCAATATCATCTCATCCAACTGTCACTGTAATTCAAATTGAAACTCCGGCAAAGGTCACCTGACCTCTTAGATCCCAACCCGGTCCATTGACGGCTTCTAGCCTGCTGGAAGGAAGCGTGGCGTTCCGATCTTCGGCAGTCCTCCCCCTACACCATCCACCACTCCCCCAGCTGTCTGCCCGGGTTTCCCTCTACCTAATTGTGAACAAGCCTCACACACACGTGCAAAGTGCAGGCCTTGGCGCGAAAGCACGGTTCTCATTTCTGCACCACAGGAATTGAGATGCTGTCTGCTGCTCCACGAGTTTTGACCCATTACTGTGGATATTGGGTTTATTTTCATTTCAAAGCAGTCAGTTTCTTTTTTTTTTCTGTCACAATGTTGGCACGGAAAGACTACAAGCATTTCTCCATATACCTCGTAATAACCGACGGCATTCTGTCGGACCGACACCCACACTAGTGCAAAACAAGGTCCGTGGTGTGCACATAACCACATCTGAGCATTCACCATGACCCAAATCACCTTCATTCTGCAGTTATACCATGAAAACCTTTATCTTGTATACACAGGAACTTGGCCGCTTGGATGCCAGCAACACAACCTCCTTCTCAATGTTAAATTATATTATCAGTAATTAGACTGAAAATCGCAACACCAATAATTAAATGCCTAAAAAAGAAAAAAAAAACCACTGCAGCTGCAAAATGTTTAAAACAGGAACCAACGAAGCGAGACCATTCCGTTTTATTCAGTGTAATCCACCAGAGTGGTGAAGAAACTGTCTATGTGTGTGTCTGTCTCTTTCGCACGCAATGGATGGAGTGGACACAGCAATGAGGCTGCTGTTTTGAAGTTTATTTGGGGGCCTATTTGTCATGGAGGAGCTTGTACATACATGGCATGCAGGAAGAGGACATTCAGAGACATCAGTGTATGATTCCATTAAGTTAAGTACAAGGACAACAGTAGACAATGAACAAACACATAGATTGTGTATATATGTATATACAGTATATGTAAGTTACACCCAGACTCTGAATGTTGTGAGCTATTGATTGAGATGCGATTCATGATTAGCAGGCCAACCTAATTGTGACGAAGATTCAAAACTTCATTACTTGCGTGGACACTTGCCAAAACTTGTCTGACAAAGTGTTACTTGCCTCCTTCTTCGATCTTATTCACGAACTCGTCCCCCATGAGCATACAATACTTAAATATTCAAAATACGGTCAGAATCTGCTCTTTGTGGATTCACTGCTCGCGGACCCCGCTTCTTCGCAGTTTATACAATTTGACCTGCTTTGACGTTCACGGCTCTGTGCTTCACATATTCGCAGTTTTTCTGCGGGCGTATTCACGCTTTTCTTGTGGTTTGTTTTTTTTTCTTCGCATTTTCACGTTTTTTTTTTTGTTTTTTTTTCACGTTTTCACAGTTTTTCATGGGATTTTGGATTTTCGCTCATGAATCTCGAACTGCCAAGAACTTATCCCCCCTTTTTCCATCGAAACAATGCCCCGCTATTCGCGGATTTGCTATTCGTGGCATTTTCCAGGAACGTACCCCTCCACGAACAGAGGGGTCAGACGGTATTTATTAATGCACCTTTATTCGTGTTTACAATCTCAAATGATCATAATTATATCCAAATTCACACTCACTTAAATCCTACATTCTGGTACATTGCTTGCCCATTCCTTTTGCAAAGTTGAAATAAAATGTGTTTAATAACTTTTACATTCTTCTTAAGTTACCAAACCGAAGTTTATTTCATCGATTTATATCCAACCAACAGGTGGGTGTCGTGCAAACTTGCGTTTAAATATTTAAAGTATAAAACACGAGAGATACACGAACGTGCACACCGGCACAACAAAGCACACAGCAAAACACATGATGATTGGCCATTTAATTGGCCCTATAATTTAGCCATTCACATACTCAGTCAAAGGACATTCACAAATGCCTCTCCCTCTATAATTATCCTACTCGCAAATTACTATAGACGGGGTGTATGCAGATTCCACTATAAATCGCTCACCAACACAAGATGGTTCAATATCTGGAAGTAACCAGAAATTTCCCAAAATCTCACGGTCTTTCAACACCGCTTAAAATCTCACCACAATACGAATACCTTTCACTTTTTTTGCTCCACTCAACTTTCAAAATAAACAACTCACCTCAACAAACATTACTGTATTTTCCGGTGTATAAACCATGGCCCTGTATTAACCGCACCCGTTTTTCACCCTCAAAATAAATGAATATATTGATCATTTTATTTTCTGATCTCGATCTAAATAGGTTTGTACATTAATTTTGTAAAGAACAAAGTGACGGAGGTATCAGCAAATTTACTCCCATGTCCGCTTACTTTTGTCCAACAGTGTTATTCTCATTTTCAAGAAGTTGAAGAGAGAAGAGAGGATAACAAGAAGTTTATATTTTTCTTTCTTATTTTATTAACATTATAAAGAGGATTTTTTTATTACTAGAAAAAGGAAGAAAACGGATTTCATTCCGGTATCATACATATTTCTTGTGGATTTGTGGCCCTGAAAAGGGCCGTTTGGGTTTGGGTCGTCGACACGAGTAATCTGCGGGAAGTAAGTCGGGAACCGCTGATAGAAACGAGGGAAGAATGAAGAGAACCAAAGGAAGCCAAAAGAACCAATCCGCACTGGTACTTCTTAAAGCTTCATTGTCCCATGTGGCTCATTGCTCTCGTGAGATCATTCTTCTTCCTTTTAAATGCATTTCCTGCCCTCGTACAGAAAAGTACTTGGGGTTGATTGGTTGTTCCTAGTTTTAAACCACTCCCTGCCATCCAGCATTTGCTAGCATAGCGTCAGTATGTAAGGAACAAACTTGGTGGATTAATTCTGCCTGCATCGGATGTTCATGAAGAAATTGATGCATGTAAAAAGATGGTCACCATGACAAGTCCCTCGTCTATCCATCCCTTCAGCTGCGCACGAACAGATGCCGGCTGGAAACTTATCTTTGGGCAGTGTCTTCCTCTTGAAAACGACATACGATGGATGGAAGCTTGCCACGCAAGCTTATTTGAGGTGGGTGCTCCGTTATTGGACTCTAGCTATTGTGAATAATTCTTCTTTTGATGAGAGACCAGGTGTTCTTCTTCTTCTTTTGTGTTTAATGGCGTTTTTATCCCCCGCTGCGTGGCGGAAGGGGGATATTGTTGTCACCCGGGTCATCCGTCCGTCCGTCCATCTGGCTGGCTGGGCGTCAACATTTATTTCAATGGCGAGGGATTCCCCATCTCTGATGGGTATACTTATTATCCCCCGCCGCGTGGCGGAAGGGGGATATTGTTGTCACCCGGGTCGTCCGTCCTTCCGTCCGTCTGGCTGTCTGGGCGTCAACATTTATTTCAATGGCAGGGGATTGCCCATCTCTGATGGGTATATTTATAGCTGCGAGGCTCTGTATACACCACACACCTCAACTTCGGGCGTCTCTGGGCATCTCCACACGTTTCCAAGTGTGTCATTTAATTTCACGTTTTTGAGTGAGGAAGGAGAGATACAATTTCCACACATCATTATACAAATAAAAGACAGTGTGTGTGTGTGTGTGTGTGTGTGTGTGTGTGTGTGTGTGTGTGTGTGTGTGTGTGTGTGTGTGTGTGTGTGTGTGTGTCGTTGATTGGTATCTACATATGTGGGGGTTTCAGAATGTGGAATATAGTCCTCCCAGGGCAGGTTCAAAGTATCCACCTTCATTTCAGCCAGGGGTCATGATTCATGGGCCAAGCTCTTAAGTTTTCTGTTCTCAAAGTTTTGTGCCGAGGGCTCTCTTCAGGATCGTCGCTGAGCCCCGGACAGCTTCTAACTACAGTTCGTTCGTTATAATATTCCCAGGGATGATTTTTAATATCTCTGTGAGGTTCTTCTTCATCATTCTCATGAGGTTCTTCATCATCACTGGTACAACTTTGACATTCTTCAGCTTCCAGGACCTTTTCACTTCATTATTGAGGTCTTGGTATTTGGTCATTTTCTGGATTTCTGCATCGTTTTGTCCAAAATCACAGGTATTAGCACCTCAATTACCAATGCCTTCTTCTCTCTTTGTACCCTAGTATATGTGGTCGCAATGCTTTGTTTTTGATGTTCATGCTCGATGGGATCATTAGGTCGTACGTGAGCGGTACTTCCATGTTTTTAGTGATTGCTTTTGGTTCATTTCCCCACAAATTTTCTGGAACTGGAATGCCAGTCTTTGCAGACGTGCCAGCGGATTACTTTACAAACTCTGTTGTGTCGTTGTGTTTATAGCTGTTCTGACACTTTTTTTTTCCGTGTTCGGTCATTAAGTGTCACATATTCTCTTTGCTAACCCCACCTCCACCCCTCACCTGTCTTTTCTTTGTTTCCTCCCCACCCCCCAACCCTTCTCTCACTTTGTCCCCTCCTCACTCCCCCCCCCCCTAAAAAAATGCAGCCATCTCCTCCCATATCTGTATATCTTTCTAACCCTCTCTCTCTCCCCTGCAGAAATGTTTGGTGAGGTGTTGCTCTACCCACCTCCCCCCTTACTCCCCCTCCTTCCTCCCCTCTGATGTTACACCTGCCTCCTCTCTCTCTCCCTCCCTCCCTCCTTTATTGTCCCTGTCAGTGAAGTGACAGGTTGCATTTGCTAGTGCTTAATAAAACACTGTACAAACTCATAGCCTGAACCGATTTTCAAAATTTAAATTGTAGAATTGAGCTTAACAGCAGTTCCGACTGCTAGAAAAGTGTTCATTTGGAATATAATTAAAATTCAGCATTGATCATCGTTAAGACTGATGGTTTTTTTCGATACTCATGTATTAACCGCACCCCATACTTTTACCTTTTTTTGCCAATAAAAAAGTGCAGTTTATACACCCGAAAATACGCTAGTCATAAATAACTAGAATGACACTTGGTAGAGCGCATACTTCTGCCAGGCTGAACAGTTTACATTTTGTAGCCCACTGATAGACCAGATCTGTATATGCTTGTCCTTAACCACAATCTAATCAGCTTTTTCTTCTCACCGAACCAACTCGTCCTGTCCAACAAGTTTTGTCATAATCTGTCCACCACTTTTTGAAATATCATGCTATCCTGTATATCGTTTTTGACTCCATCTCTCAATGATGAAGAATCACTTTAAAAATTTTGGTACTCAGATCTTCACCAAAATATGATCAATTCGTCCTTGTTACACACCCAACCTGTCCACCAAATTCATTTGAATCCGTCCATAACAATTTTGAGATATCCTGCTCAGAGACAAGCAAACAGACAGAGTCAGACAGGGGTGAAAACATCACCTCCATCCACCTTCGGTGGCAAAGGTAAACAATTTGTTCCTTCTCGAATCAGAAGTACACAAGCATGAACCACACACCGAAACGAATACACCACTTTACAGTCACTCATAAAGATTTTATGACATTTCTTTAGTGGTTCACAAAACGTCTTGCATCGCCTTTTAACATATTGTTCATATATCAATGATAACAATCTACTTCACACAAATGTACAGGAAATTTCTTATCATCGTGCTTCGTCGTCACTCAAAAACTCCTGTAACTGTTCTTGTTAACCGTTTTCTCATTTAACACTTCGATGTTCTCCGATTGCATTTCATGGCATTTCCACTCAATGACTTATTGATTCTTGATTTGCTCCTTATGAAAATAAATTAAATTTCTACCTTATCCATCAGCATGTTCCTTAAAGGATAACCAAGCTCAAACTTTCCACAAACTGGGACCTGATCATTATTGAATTTGTCATTTCACATCTTTATATGAAAAAAATGGCCCATTTAGGAAAAACAATTTTTAACTTCATTGATTGTCCACGGAGGCAGCCGTGTCTTACACTTATGAATGTGTGATTGGCTGTGAAATGCTGCATGAATTTCATCGTGGATAGAATCTTCATTGCTTCAAAAAGTGCTGTTTTAAAGTATGCCGTACTTAACCCCCTGCCCTTACGGAGTACTTTCATCAGAAGCCAAGCTCTAACAATGTTACGGTCAATGCATCATAAATGCTTTCTGACTCAATTAATTTCAGGATCAATCATACAAACAAATTTCAGGACAATTCCCAGACATTCCAATTCTCAGAAACTAATTCGGCAGGACTGCATAGCCGGTGGAGCAGTCTGAGTATTACCTCATGATAAAAAAAAAAAGAGTACAGTTTCAATTCCCATGCCAAATGTTCATTTTCACGGAGTTTCATGTTCTTATTCCTTGTGTAATTATATACAGTATATAATTACAACACAAACTGCTCTGTAAGCTCACAAAACTGTACCAATACTCCAAAGATCGCACATGTAGGCATATTCATAAAAAGGTCTCGAGTCAGGTACTCGAATATTAAACAGAAAGCAAAATTAAACAATCCATGATTCTCTGTAACAAATATTTTGATCCTAATTTCTGATCAACCGACATATACAAGTAGACAAACCAACATATCCATCAACTTATGCATACAAGAATGTCGTGTTTATATTAATTTTCTTGCTCACGTAAACATTATAGCAGCCGGAGCAGTTGACTGTAGCATGTCAATGGTGAAATAAAAGCATTATAATTAGTCATATCTTGCACATGGGTATGTAAATAATTATTTATTGTTTATTTTTCTTCAATTTTATAACTGGAATGTCTGTCGTAAATTCTTGCTCAAAACTCGTAAAGTTAAGTACGTCAGATGTGGATACGACACAGGCATGATGGACCAAATAGAATCTTCCTTTGTGTAGTACGTTTCCTTATTTATAACCTTGCCTTTGGACATGGGTGCAATCAGGATTTTCCTTGGGGACAGGGTCGGGGAGGCTAAGGTTATCTGCTAAATGAGTAAGTAGCAGAGGTCTACAAAAAAATCGAAGTACAAAATCAAGGCGATGGGGTGAGAGTACAAGAGTGACAATCACATTCTCTACTGAGATATGCCTACTGCGATGCACTGCCAGTGGTGGGGGGTCAAACTTGAGCTAAGGTGGGGGGGTCGAGCCCCCTGAGCCCCCATTTTGGTTGTGCCAATGCCTTTGCCCTCGGCCTTCCAGTTTGGGGATCAGCACACGTGGACGACTGATTCAATTTTTCTGTCCCAAACCATATTCTGCTGTGTTGAATCGTTTAAGTTGTCTCCCGAGTGATAGTCGAGTGTGCTTCCCCCTCCGTTTTTTGCCTCATTTTCGGTCCTTTTATTCCAGTTGTTGATACTTCTGATCCCTCAGCTCCTCCCTCAAAAATTCAAACAAAATATCTCTCCTTCCTCACTCAGGAAAAAAACAGGAAAAAACACTTGGAAAAAAAACCCAACAACAACATCAGAAAAAAACAAAAAAACAATCCAAACTCCAACCTCAGTGCTCAGTAACTCATTTTCCTCTCCCTTCTTCACAATATCCCCAAAATTAATAAAACGTTTCTCTTCCTTAAAACCTCATCACAACATTAACAAAAAAAAACACTTCCAAAATGCATCTTAAAATGCCTGACTGCTTTTTACTTCATCAGGAAAAACCCAATCATTCTTCTTCCGCTTCGTCAAAATATCTTCCTTTTCTCTTTGACATAACAAGGCGTATTTCCCAAAACCTCCCCACTCCTAAACACTTCGTTCATCCAGCCTCCTCGCTCACTTACAGCCAAATTTTCCTCCATGCCTTCACCCAAAGACATCCTCAACATCATCCCACCCAGGAAGTCTGTCCAGTCTGGCAGGTTTTCCATTCTGAGAATCCTGAGGCGTCAATTTTACAAAGTGGCGTTTGTATTGTCGGAAGTGGCATTAGTGTCTCAGTTGGTTGGGATATTGGCTGCTAAGGATGGATTCACGCGATATGGTCACAAGTGTTAAAATCATAAATATTCATTACAGCCAACTATCAGGGCTACTCAGTGTTGCCTGGTGCTGTTCTAATCATGTTGGCATTTTGAAGAAATAAAAATCTTTCTAATTTTTTTTTGGGAAGGGGGGGAGGGGGAGGCTAAAACACTTCCCCACACCGACAAAGAAATGGGGTCGGGATTATTTAATATTTCCTGAACATAGCTATAAAGACCGAGGCACGAGAAAGCGATTGTAAAATGGCCCGTCATGGTTGTCTGTCCTACTTAGCCATCCTGTGACCCATGGAATTGCAACTGACAAGTGACCATGAGATCCGAAACCACGAGATCGCAAAATCAACTTCGCACATAAAGAAATGTACTGTACTGTACAAGGTGGTTACAAAGTACAAAGTCCTGGTCTCCCTCTCCCTCACATCATCACCCTGTGGTATGTTTTGTATGTACTGTATATATATATATATATATATATATATATATATATATATATATATATATATATATATATATATATATATATATATATATATATATATATATATATATAGTGACGTCCACGGGACTTAAACAGTCCAGCCAACGTAGAATGAGCCGAAACGATGGAGGCGGTTTATTTATTTATAACCCAAACATGGCGGTTCTAATCGCTCTACCGCAAACGGGACGAGGAAGGTGGCACGAGTCACTTTTCACTGAGTTGATGATGTTTATTTGTTTTTATTTTTAACCAGAAATAACAAGACTCTGCAAGAAGAGGGATCCGGGGCGATTTGACGGGATGGTGTGGGATCGGGCGCGGGGAAAACACAGACAATTCCAATGAATATACAATTCTCAAACCCTCTAAGGCGCCAAGTACACACACACACACACACACACACACACACACACACACACACACACACACACACACACACACACACACACACACACACACACACACACACACACACACACACACACACACACACACACACACACACACACAAAACGTAGCTACTTCTGGTGATCAGGCTGGACCGTGGTGTGGACGCAACTGTCCCTGGATCGGCGTCGGACGAGCTGGCCTTGCTCTCGTCAGGGGGGCAGGAGAAACCGTGGTGCTGTCGACCTCCTGGTCCTGGCCCAAGTCCGCTCACAGCCGCCAGGGAACCAGTTCTGGCACCAAATTGCCAGCAGGAGAGGGAGGCAGGTCCGCCCGCCGTTCGACCCCGTACTCCGAGTCAGCAGAACCCCAGAGCCAACCAAGGTGAGGCACGAGGCTCAGCAAGGCTCCAAGACACGATGAAGAACACGATCGAATCAGCACAACAACAAGTACGCTTCCCGCGCAACAGCCTCCACACCAAAAAAAACCACGATCTTTTTGTCCCGATCTTCTTCCTCTTCCTTTTCGACCCCGAACAGAACCTTTTTATCCTCCCGTCCTCGTCACTTCCAATCGAGCCGTTTTATTGGCCCACCGCCGTCGCCTTCTGCCAATCGTGATCACGGGGCGGAGCCATCCGCAGCCCTGTCCTGTGACGTCACGGCCAGCCTCCAGGGACTACTAAAAGGGGTTTACGCAGACACACTTACCCTATCCCGTGTCCCTATCTAATTACGTGACAATTATCATTTCCCCCTTGAAGAAATGAACATTTACTAGACAACTTATCACCACTGAATTGCTACTTATTACATCGAGATCCTGGTAAACTCGAACAGCATGGCATACCTAATTAAACATCCTAATTACCCTTTGAATGCATACCCCCCCCTCAAACGTAACAATATATGTATATATATATATATATATATATATATATATATATATATATATATATATATATATATATATATATATATATATATATATATATATACTTTGGTTTTCATGACAATAAAAGTTTTGTGTATTTATAGTTTACATTAATACCTCTTGTGTGTTCATTATATTCACTTATCAGGTTCTGCGGAGGGGTTAACGGGACCTTTTAAACGCCCTGTAGATTTTTAGATAACAGGCATTTTAAAAGTGTTACCTTCGAAGTGGAATTCGATGCTATTCAAAAAAAATAGATAAAAGATGATATAGTATGGATAACAACATGAAAAATGTGGATGGGCCATTTATGTTTCTGGGCTATCCATCCCCCCCCCCCCCCCGATCAATAAACATGGCGCCATTCAGAAAGATGTACCGCAAAAACTTCGACCGTTTCTGGAAGAGCCTTGTTTGTATTTAAATGTCTGGTAATCGTTTGTTATTTATTTATACATATGTGTACTTGAATAAAACTGCCATGAATCAAAGAGGCTTCAACACAATGGAGCGATAAAAAACAAAAAATCCAAAAAAACGAACTTTTTGCCCCAAATTTTCTTTTAAAAATTTGCCTAAAACGCTCCCCAACACTCACTGATGAACCTCAAAGTTTGGTTAAGATCCATTCAGCCATCTTTGAGAAAATGGCAACACACAGCCACACACACACGGACCGACAAACGGCTCTTAAAATAGTATACATAACCAATATAAACCAGTCTTCATCAAAATCCATTAACTTCCCGATATCAAAAATTGATCAACTTTGATTGGTCAACTTTGATTGGCCCATGCTGGTCATTATATTTTAGAGGTACTTCTCTTTTGCAAACTTTAACTGCCAAATCGATGATGGATCTCAAGATTCATACATACTGAGGATGCTTTTTCTTTTTTTTGTATTCCAAGTCGAGACTTGTGTAAGAGCTAATACACAGAAACATATAACAAGAAACTCATAGAGTGTCTCACACAGAAAAAATAAACTCACAGAGTTTCTCACACAGAAACTCACACTCTCACTATGTTTCTCCAAAAGGACCGTTTGGAAACCACCCCCCCCCCGCCATCTACTTTCTCAACAATCCTCTCGAAGAAGTCCTTTCATTCAAGCTTCTGGGTCTCACTATCTGCCATGATCTTTCCTGGGAAAGCCACATTTCATTCCTGGCCTCCAAAGCCAGTCGCCAACTGGGAATCCTCCGTCGTGAAAAGTCTTTCCTCAGCCCACCTGAGCTCCTGACAACATACAAAGCTTTCATCTGCAGCCGGATGGAGTACTGCTCTCCCCTCTGGGCTGGTGCTCCCGCCTCTCACCTTTCTCGGCTTCACGCTGTGGAAACCAAGGCATTTAGGATCATTGGTGTCTCCCGTGGTGAGGCTGAGTCTTTGGGCCTCGAACTCTCTCACCGCAGGCAGGTCAGTGGTCTTTGTCTTCTGCCATCGCCTCTCCAGCCTTGTTCCCCCTGCTCTGTCTGTGATCTGTCCCCCCCCCCCCCCGTATTTCCGCAGGGTGTTCAAGGTCCACCAGCAACCCCCTTCTGGTAAAAGTACCAAAATCACAAATTACTGCTCACCTTAATCTTTCGTTCCTCTCTTTTCCGCATTTGGAATAAACTCCCACACTCTCTTCAATCCTATTCTTCCCTCCTCGGCCTTCAAAACAGCCGTTTACCACCACCTCTTATCTTCCCTCGTCCAAAACCTCAATCTTTTCTACCCCTGTTAATCCACCCCAAACCCAATTCCTTCAAATTCCCTGTAATGCCCATATTGTATACCCCATGTTCCCCGCCCCATCCCTCTCCCTTCCACAGATCTCTTAATGTCTCTGTACCCCACTGTTTTGTCCTTCCCTCTCCCGCTCTTCCTGTCTCATGCCCCCCTTGCTGTTCATTGTGTGTTATCTCTCATACAAACCTTGACAATGAATAAAAAACAAATTAACAAAAAAAAGGCAGGGGACAAGAGGGGTGGGAGAGGGAAGCACAAAACAGCGGGGAACTGAGACAATTGGATATCTGTGGAAGGGAGAGGGATGGGGCGGGGTACACAGGGTAAACAAGATGCAACTTGTTTTCATGTTACAAGTTTGCAACAAGTTTTTCATAAATTCTTGAAACGCTTTTATAACTTAATTCTGACAGAGTTGAGAAAGAAAGGTGAAGCTTTGAAGTCCCTCAGGTGTGTACAGGGACTTTCAGGAAGGAAAACAGGGAATTTGAAGGAGGAGGGTTTGATTAACGGAGATAGTAAAGAGCATGGTTTTGGATGGGGAAAGATGTGAGATGATGATGAACATTTGTTTTGAAGACCTGGAGGGAGGAGTGGGATTGAAGACAGTGTGGGAGTTTGTTCCAGAGGTAGGAAAAAAAAGAGGAATGAAAGAGTGAAGTTGAAGAGCAAATGATTCTTGATTTTGGCAGTTTACCCAGAAGGGGGTTTGCTGGTGGACCTTGAGCGCCTTGCGGAAATATGGGGGGGGGGACAGATCACAGACAGAGCAGGGGCAGCAAGGCTGGAGAGGCGATGGGAGAAGACAGAAAGACCACCGAGTGGGATACCCAAAGACTCAGCTTCATGGCGGGAGATAACAATGATCCTAAAAGCCTTGGTTTCCACAACGTGAAGTCGAGCTCGATGTGAGGCAGGAGCACCACCTCAGAGTGTGGAGCAGTACTCCATCAGACTGCAGATGAAAGCTTTTTAAGTGGTTAGAAGCTCAGCTGTGCCAAGGAAGGACTTTGCACGACGTAGGATGCCCAGTCAATGACTGGCTTTGGGGGTCAGCTTGGAGATGTGGCTTTCCCAGGAAAGATGGTGGCAGTTCGTAAGACCCAAAAGTTTGAATGATAGAACTTCTTCAAGAGGACTGTTGAGATGATTTTTGAGAAAGTAGATGGGGGAGGGGGGTTCCAGACAGTCCTTTCAGTGAGACATAGTGAGAGTGTGAGATTTTTCAGGATTGAAAGACATATTCCAAGTGTTGGACCAGCTTGTTGATTTTATCGAGGTCTACAGAGAGTGAAGAGGCTGCTGCTTGCCGATCAGAGGGATGAGAGATGGTATAGTAGAGGGTGGAGCCATCAGTAAAGAGATAAAGAGGATTTTCCAGAGAATCTGAGAGATCATTAATGAAAACTAAAAACAGCACAGAGCCAAGAACACTGCTTTGAAGAACTCCAGCCTAGACAGGAAGAGGGGATGAGAGAATTCCATTAAGAGCCATTTGTTGACTCACAGTAGAGGAAATCCGTGAGCCATGAGTGGAGATTGCCTTGGATACCATAAGAAGAGAGTTTGTTGAGTAGTGTGGGGTGCCAGACCTTATCGAAAGCTCGCGGTATGTCTCGAGAGATGGCTCTGATCTCATGTTTGACATTTAGGACCTCCATCCATTGTTGGGAAAGCAGAAGTAGCATGTCCAGGGTGAAGTGACCTGGTCTAAATCCAACTTGATGGTCGGAAATCAAGCCATTGGAGAAGAGGAAGGATTTGATGCTGGAATCGATGATCGATTCCATGACCTTGCTGATGATTGGGAGCAGGCTGATTGGTCTGAAGTTTCAGGGATCAGTTTTTGCACCTCTTTAATGCAGAGCGGTAATGTTTGCTGATTTCCAAGCAGATGGCCTTGAGAGAATGAGAGGGTGAATAGAACAGTGAGAGTTGAGCGAGAGCAGCAGATAGAGCAGGTTTCGAGAACAAGAGGGCTGATGCCGTCTGGACCGGTTGCACAACCTGAGTCGAGTTTTGACAGCAAACTCTGCACCTTGTCAGGAGAAAAGGACACAGAGTACAAGAACAGCTGGGTGTGACTGGGTAAGGTGGGTACAGATAGCACTGGGTTGGGACACAAGATTTCGAAGCAAACACGGAGTTTCGGCATTCAGCCTTTTGGCATGCAGTGTCAGCTGTGCAGCTATTTGAGGTAAGGGTGGGGATGGATGGAGGAACATACACCAGAAACAGACTTAACTAGATGCCACCAGTATTTGGAGAAGGGAGACAGGTATGAGAGGTCAGACTTGAGATGCGAAAGTTGTTGTTTCCTGGATCTCCTTCGGGGTGACACGCACTTGTTCCAAGCTTTGTGGAAGGAACTGAGATTGCCTTCACTAGGATTTGCCTTCCATGAAGGCAAGTTGTTTCAGGACAACCACCTCACCACAAGCTTCAGTGTATCATGGGTGGGAGGACAACTGAAAATGAGATGCGATAAATCTGTGCATGAGAGAGAGCAAATTTCTTTCAAAGTCGAAGGATGAGTTGATGTCATTGAAAATAGAAATGGGAGACCAGTCTGGAAGTTTGATGGCTACTTGAAGACCCTGCCAGTTAGCCTGAGTGAAGTTCAAGATTTGCTGGCGCTGAGGTGCTTCTCTAATAACAGCCAGAGATGACCACTTTAACAAGCATATGGTCAGATGAACCAATTGTAGCAGAAGGACAGCAGACATTTTCTGGGAAATTGGTCAAAATCAAATCCAGAGAAGACGGAGTACCATTAGCTGAGATCCAGGTTGGGAAGTTGACAGATTGAGTGAGTCTCAATGCGTTGAAGACATCCTTTGCTGATGTGCCATGACAGGTGAGGGAGGTACCCACACCCAGCCAACTGGCATGATGACAATTGAAGACACCGCATATGAGGAAGAGAGAGTTTGGATGAGTGCATAGAAGTTGGTCCATATTTTCGGCGAGTGAGGTGCAAATGGAGTCATCACTGTTTGGTGGACAGCACACCACACATATAAACATGATGTGGGAGTGGAGGGAAGGTTTAGCCAGAGGTATTCCTGGGGGTGTGGAGGAGTGAGGACAGTGCATGGAGAGTGAGTAATAAAGTTTTTGATGAAGAGAGCAACTCTGCTGCCAGGATGAGGCTCAGGTCTGTCATACCAGAGGAGGGAGTAACAAAGGAGAGAAACTAAGGAGTCAGAGACATCTTGAAGAAGGAAAGTTTCTGTTAAGCAGATTTTGTCTGGTTTGTCAGTGGCAACCTGTACGGAGAGATCAGTCAGTTTAGAGCGAAGGCCCCGGATGTTTGAGGTCCACACTGTTAAGGAAGAGGGAATTGAGGAGGCTTTGGGTGTATGGGATCAGAGGGGCATGGTGGTATGAGTGAGGAGAGGTGGAGGTAGTGACAGTTGATGACAGAATGTAGAAGAGCTCGGGGACTGGGTCGGATGGGGAGAAGGACAAAGGACAATGTGGTGAAGGGATGAGCAACAGTGGGGAGTAATAAGAGAGGGGGAAAAGGGAAGTGGGAGATTGGAGGAAGTGGAGGAATGAGCTGGTAGAGAGAGGTTGGGGGAAGGAGGCAGCTTTGTAGATGTGAAGGAGGAGTGAGGGTGTGATTTGAAAGGGAGGGATGAGGAGGGAGAAAGGTGTGGGGGGAGCTTTTGAGAAATGTGAGGAGGAAGCTTTGAGGGGGAAGAGAGAGGTTTGCTTTGAAGAGGGAGGCAGTGGTTGATTTGTGGGGGAGGGGTGAGAGGGTAGCTTTGAGGGAAAGGGGAGATGATGAGAGCAGGCACAGCCATGGGGAAGGAGGGAGTAGGGAGGGGTGGGGAGAGGGGAAGGATAAGACTGGGTCGAGGTTTTGTGGAATGGGAGCAGGTGGGGGGGAGGGGAACAAAAATTGAAGGGGGTGTATCAAGAGGGGTAGATGTGATGAGAATTGAGGAGGTGGGAAGAGGGAGCTGCAGATGGTGAGCAGGAGCAGCGTCAGGAAAACGAGCTACATGTCTTAAAATGAGCCTCCACTTCCTCCTACCTTGATTTCGCAGATGATGCAGTCATCTTTGCGGAGACTTTAGATATCCTTTTGGGGGCCCTCGAGGTGCTGAATGAGTAGTCGGAGCCACTGGGATTACGGGTTTCCTGGGTCAAAACTAAGATCCAGGCTTTCAATGACATCTTGGATGCTGCTGGCCTGTCTGCGCCTGTTTGTGGTGAGGATGTTGAGGTCGTGGAGAGATTCACTTTCCTTGGCAGTGATATTGATGTCTCTGCTGGCTGTGAGTCAGAGGGCAATAGACGTCTGGGTCGGGCCTGGAGAGTCATGGATTCACTGGATAATGGGGTGTGACGTTGCCGGTACCTGTGCGGGAGGACAAAAGTCCGAGTCTTCAGGTCCTTGGTGCTTCCAGTCTTGCTCTATGGACGTGAGACTTGGACTCTGACCAGGAATCTGAGACGGAGACTTCATTCCTTTGGTACCAGGTCTCTTCGGAGAATCCTTGGCAATCGCTGGACGGACTTTGTGTCCAATGAGCAGTTGCTAAGGATGAGGTCACATTTGCCACGGCGGCCGTGGGGTCTCCAAAATCTACGGGCACTAGCAATTATACGGCAGCCGCAGTATTTCCACGGTCACACAATGTAGCAGTCACATATGTTTTTATTTTTTGGGGAGCCGCACGGCGTATTTAGGCCGTAGTCACATTTGCCACGGCGGCCATCGGGTCTCCAAAATCTACGGCCATTAGCAATTATACGGCGGACGCAGTATTTCCACGGTCACACAATGTAGCAGTCACATATGTTTTTATTTTTCGGGGAGCTGCATGGCGTATTTATAAATTGTGGAGACTGAAAACGTGGGGTTGCCATACGGTCTTTGATTTGATGTCGCACCGTGACCTGAGGGCGTTCCTGCGGTGGCCATAGAATTTTCAAGGCAGACGCAAGGCGACCGCAGGGGGGGCACTAAGGCAAACGTGCGGCCAGACGGACGGTAACGAATGGGTTAATTGTTTTGTTTTTTTTCGGCTTGTCGAATTGCTATGGCGAACGTAGAAATGAAAAAAGTTATAACTCCACGTTATAATTCCACGGCGACCTTACGGCCTGTAAAATATAGCCATACGGCGTAGGGCCACCCTGAGGCCACCTCAGAAACTCTGCAGCCGCCGCACGTTTCTGTCAATTCAGAGGGCGTACGGCCGCCGTATCCTCGCCGAAGAGCAAATGTGACTTAGGCCTTAGGTCTTAGAAATTGTGGAGACCGAAAACGTGGGGTTGCCGGACGGTCTTTGATTTGATGTCGTACGGTGACCGCAGGGGGCCCTAAGGCGACCGTGCGGCCAGACGGACGGTAACGAATGGGTTGATTTTTTAATTTTTTTTACCATTTCTTTTGTTTCGGCTTGTCGAATTGCTACGGCGAACGTAGAAATGAAAAAAAGTTATAACTCCGCGCTATAATTCCACGGCGACCTGACGGCCTGTAAAATATAGCCAAACGGCATAGGGCCATCCTGAGGCCACCGCAGAAACTCTGCGGCCGCCGCACATTTCTGTCAATTCAGAGGGCGTACGGCCGCCGTATCCTCGCCGTAGAGCAAATGTGACTTAGGCCTAAGAGACTCAAATGAGATTTATTACCTGCATAGTTCGTGAGCGTCAGTTGTGGCTGTATGGACATGTGGCTCGTTTTCCTGACGCTGATCCTGCTCACCAGATTCTCTCAGCGAGGGAGTCTCCTGAGCGGAGGAGGCCAATGGGCCGACCACGTTCCTCATGGTTACACAGCAGGTTGATCGGCATCTCAAGGAGATGGGGATGGCCAGACGGAGGCTCCTGGAGTACCGGCGGAAAGTGGACGCAGCAACGCGCTGCTCTGGCGCATGATCCCATACCTGACCTGACCTGAAGAGGGGAAGGCAGCTTTGAGAAGGGGTGTGGGGAGGAAGATTTCAAGGGGAGGGGCGAGATTTTAAGGGGAGGGGTTAGGGGGGGACATTTGGGGGAGAAGGGTGAGAGGCGAGAATTGAGGAAGAAAGGTGTGGCGGGAGCTTTTGAGGAGTGTGAGGGGGAAGCTTGGGGCGGGGGGGGGGGGGAGAAGAGAGTGAAGTTTGCTTTGAAGAGGGAGGAGGCAACTGAATTGAGCGTGAGAGGGGAGCTTTGAGTGCAGGCACAGTCATGGAGGACGACAGAGGAGGGAGGAGTGGGGAGAGGTGGAGGATGAGACTGGGTCGTGGTATGGTAGAGGTGGAGTGGGCAGGGGGAGGAACAAGACTTCATGGGGTGGGAAGAGGGGGAGATGTGATGAGAGGAAGAGAGAGAGAGTGTTAGAAAGATATTGAGCAGTGTGCTGAATGAGAGTGTGAGACATTTGAAAACCATACAGTTTGGGACACCAGAGGGGGAACTGTTAGTAAGGCAGAGGACAGTGGAAAGATGCTAGGATGGGGGGCAAGATGGGAGGATTAAGGAGTGGGTATAACAGGGGAGGAGTAAGGAAGATATAAGTTTAAGGAGGTGGGATGAATTTGCACTGAAGTTGGAAAAAAAAAAAAGAACGATTAATAATGGAAGATGAACAAGTTTTGCAAAATAAAATTTAAAAAATTTGCTGGTCAGAGATTCATTTAAATACATTGGAAGATGGACAGAATGCAGAATAATTGACAGAGTTGAGAAAGGAAGCGTTGTATCAGGTGGAATTTTTCGACAAGGGATGAAAGAAAGGTCGAATTGACACAAGATTTTGAAGAAGAAAAACCGGGCGAAGTGGGGGAAGTTGAAGAAGAGAAGATTACTTCCCGAAAAAAAAAAGTTTTGTTTTGTTTTTTTCAAATTAGGGAAGAGGAAAGGAAAAGTTTGAAGAAAAGGTAATGAAGGTGTGTGGTGAAAACCTTCACAGAGTGGGGTTGGCAGGGAAGAGGGCAGAGAGTCAGTACAGGACGTCATGTGGTCATGTGAGATAGAAAGTGAGAAGGAAAAAGGTGATTTTTTTGTTGTTTTTTTTATATTTTAAAACATGAAACAGAGGGTATAGTTGGGAGGGATAGAAGGAGGGTGAAGGGAAAAGTGGTGAAAATACAAACTGATGGTAATGAGGAGAAAATACAAATAAACACGATCGTGCACACAGACAGGAAGACGGGTAGGCCTCAGGGAAACCTGATATGACAAGACCGATGAAAACTCACCAAACAGCACAAATTTCGAAACAAAACCGAACGAGGAACGTAAAGTAAGCACGGAGGCAACAAAAGAAACAGTCAAAAACATGACAAACAATGACCAGAAACTTATCTTTGAGAAAGTCGGCAAAGACCTCGAGAGAGAACCAACAATTGCCTCCCTCAAAAACCAGAACCAGAAGACAAAGAAGTAGATCTTTGAAATTTTTGCTGTCTTGAAGAAATAGATGTTTGAAATTTGTTTGGAAAAAAATTCACAAATCCAAGATGGCCACCAAGCCTTTGGAATAATGTGGGTCATTGAAGGATAGGCACTACATGTCATGGCTTGTAACAACCCCGTGGAGTTTGAAGTTTATTATAGTGTCACAGTCTCTGAGAAAAAAAGAAATGTCACAAAGTATGGAAGAATAAAAAATAAAAAGATTAAAAAAAAAAAAATTTTCAAACCCCAGCAAGAACAACAGGCATCCATCCAGCCTTACTGGCTCAGAAGCTGAAAAAAGGTGAATGAATGAATTAGTGTAGGTCAGTGGAAATATCAGGAAGCTCGAGAAGAGAATATGAGTGAACAGTTGCCTATGGCTATATTGGGCTGAGGAACAGTCGATTTTAGGAAGAGAGGGAGGAGTGAGACCTTACGACGGATGGTTGGCATCAATAATGATGGCGTTGAACCCTGACTCGTGCTCTGAGGGATACCAGATTGCAGCAACAGAATGGAGAGATGGCATCTTCACTGATGATGTCACACATGTTTATCAACTCATCATTTCGAGATAGACCGAAATGACCTCTTCATGGAGAATCAGGATATTCGACTATTACTGAAGGAAGGCGCTTAATACGCTCGCCATAGACCATAATCTTCAATCTTTGAAGTTGCCTTGGTGGTCCATCGAGCTGCTACCTGCTGGTGAGTGATACACAAGACCCCCTTGGTACAATACACATCGTTTTGATTTAACAGCTGAAATGGTACAAGCATCAGTCCATCACAAATTGCATTATGAAGTTTTAGAAAAATTTAACAAACCAACTTTCACTCAGATTGAGGAAGAGAGCTCCTGGGGTGTCCAGCTGAAACTGCATTTACATTGACGAGTCAAATTAGGAAGGGGGTGGGGAGATAGGGAAGGGGTTAAGGATCTAGAGAAGAAAAAATGAAAAAGAAAAGACAGAAAATAAAGAAGCCCTTTCTATCCCAAGGAGCAATGTAGCTTTAGCCGTTTTGATTTAAGCAAACGAACTTTCTGGATTCCACCCAAAATCCGGCGCCCGGGGGCCAGACCGAGAACGGAAATTGTGTCCCGTCAAAAAAAAGTATCGCGGAAAACCGAAGGGGAGCACGGGTTGGGAGGGAGTGAAGGGGACACCGCAAAATAAATTTGCAACAGCAGGCAGGCAACCTCTGGAACAAACAGACCAAGATCTTCATCATTTTCTCGCTCTGAAGTGAAGTAATAATGGCTTTTTAATCAAACGCACCATGATATGTTAACGTCATCTTACTTACACATGACACAATCACATGTTGCATCCATAAAATAACAGTCCACTCATGAGCTCAAACCATACATCCTCAAGTTCACTCCATCCACTGATGAATACGAAGGGAAAATAAAACGAGATGGTAATCATGGTAGAACTGCTGTTGGGCCATAAAGAAAGGTGCAGTGTGAGATAGAGGGAACCAGAAGAACGTCAGGTCTCACCGTGGTAGGAATGTAATCGATCGTGCATTGAGCACAGGCCACCATCAGTCTCGAGTCCTCACAAAATAAATTAAATGCCTTTTGTCTATCCAGTGCTTTACAATGAGCATCCTCATGATGTCACATGTCGTGACTGGAAATTAATATATAAATAATGGCCTTTGCGATGCTCAAGAAATGCCAAGAACGAAACCTCCCCACTGATGGAGCATTTGACAGATGGTCGTCTCTACGAGGCCTGTGTGCACCCATTTTGGCCGTGGGTTCTGGAAAATATTTTCCTGTCAATCTGGAGTGGAACAAGTAATGTATTTAAACAAGTTGCACACCACTTCACTTACGCGGTCCTGATTGGTATCTCATTCCAAGCAACCACTCACTTCATTTCACCTTGCGATGCTTGTGAAATTCGTGCCGCTGTCCGCCTTAAAGTGGCACGCAAGGCAAATTTGATCATTTATTTTAGAGGTGATTATAGATCTGTGATGATAATTATTTTTTCATTTTAGGTGATTGAAATGAAAAAAGGACCATTGAAGGACCATTGACATCTACACTTGTTCATTTTAAGCCAATGTAGAGAAAGATGCAGTTGTGCTGGAATTTTTTTTTTTCTTCCCAAAACACATATCCGAGCTCAGGAAACCACAACGATGATTTTGATCTGCAATGCACGCTCACCGCAACTGATGTCACGACGAGAATAACATTCTCTCTCTAACCTTGCATAAACTATGGAGTGCAGCGAACAGGAAATTTTTTGTTGTCTTGTACTACCGAGTGGATATCAACCGGAATCATCTGATTTGTACAAGAATGCATTTTGTGACGTCAAGCAAGGTCATTTCTTGCATAGATATCTTAATAAACAAAGCATGTCACATAGCAGTGAAGTTCAGCATTAAGATGCACAATCATGCTTCATCCAAATGTGTTGTAGAGACGTTTGCAGCGGTTTACGCAATGGGAATCAAACATCATAACTACGCTCTAATCCATGATACTAGAATCTTGAGGGTAATGAGTTATGTTAGTAAAATGAGTTGGCATACATGCTGAGCTGGATGACATGGCTTTTAAGATCTAGAACCTGCTTTAGCATAATAATCCTTTTTTGGGAGAGTGGGAGATAGGGTGGAGTGGAAGAGGAAGACGATTTGTTAGTTTGACAGCGAACAGCTTGGTTTGACTTTAGTACACCTGCCAAGACCCTGTTCTTACCACCCTCCACCTGCAATTCCTCTTGTTGTACTTTGATCCAAGTATGTTGTTTTCCTACTGTTTTCCCTTTGCTCCATTTTATGTCAGTTGACCCTTTGCCTCCTGCTCTTTTGCTCTTCCATAAGCTCGCGTACCTGCGTAATATGTACTTTTTTTTTTTTAAATCTCCATGGCTGCCGTTGCTCCACAATGAGGTGGGATAATATTGGCATGCATGGCAGAGTTCCTGCTATTGCAAGAGCATGCTTGTAGATATAGGCAGCCAGAGATATATGCTTTATAAATGAAGAAGAAAGAGGTGAAAGCAGGATATCCAAACGATATGTCTGCCGGTATCCTGCTTGAACAATGTCCACCTATACACTGTTCGTACCGTGTTGAGGGATGACAGTAATAGTGACCCTGTCAGAATAGACTTTTTGGAGTTATTCTGATGGCTGCTGTAAATTAAATGTGATGAATCGACAGTAGAGGTAAATGTAACAATGATCCACTTTTGTTCCAAAGCAGAATTATTTTTAATAGAGATCCAGGCTCATGGAAGAGTGAGGAGACAGAGGGTAAAAAGGCAACAAACTGAGAACGGAGCCGCCATGGGGCAACAAGCGGACACATCAAGGAAGGGAATGAATGAGTAGAAAGAGGAGAAATAGGAGGGGAGGAAACACGGTAAACTAGAAGAAAGAGGGTTGGGTTAGGTAGTGTCACTGGGTGTAGAAAATATTGTGGGTAGGGATGGGGGGATGATAAGAGATGGTGGTGCACCGCTTGCTTGAAATCCTGGATGGAAGAATGCAAGTAATATTTGTGGAGGGAAGAGTTTCATTTGTGTGTTCAATAAAACGTCTACCTGTATTGTTGACTGGGCATCCTCCATCATGCAATCTCTCTCCTTTGGCAATCTGAACTTTGACAAACCACAATGCCTCACTTGCAGCTTGATGGAGTACTGCTCTTCTCTTTGGGCTGGCACTCCTACCTCAAACCTTGCCCTTCTTGATGCCATGGAAAGCAAGGCCCTCAAAATCTTGGGATCTCCCATGATTAAGCCGAGTGTCTAGGCCTGTTACTTTTGCATCACAGATAGGTTTTTGGGATTGCACCCACTGCCTTCTCTTGGCTCCCACCCTCCCAGGTTTCTGCAGGGCGTACACAGTCTGCCAATAATCATCTTCTGATTAAATTCCAAAAATCCAGACTCACTGCTCACCTGCACTCATTTGTTTCTCTTTTCTCTTGCCTGTGGAACCAACTTCCCCAGTCTGTCCAGTCCTATTCTTCCTTCCAGGGATTCAAGACAGATGTTCACCACTATCTCAGGTCATCTCCTCATCCATACTTATGATCTCTTCTACCTCGAATGACCCCATTCCTAGGTACGGTACTCCACTTTTCCAGATGTTTGTGATCCACACCTCCCTCCCCCCCTCACCCTTTTTGTTTGTTTGTTGTTGGTTGCTTTGTTTCTTTTCTGTGTCATCCTCACTTTCCTCTTCCTCTTCTTGCTGTGTTTTATTCAGCTTGTTCACCCCCCATGTGTTATTATCCCCCTCCCCTTGGTCTCATTCTCATTTCCACTCTGCTGTTGGTATTTTCCCCTTTCCATTGTCCTCTCACTCTTCCATGAGCCTTGACCGTGTTTACAAAAAAAAAAACGTGACAGCATACTATTGTGTTTATGCATTTACTTTGCTATGCGAACAATAATTCTGCATATAGACACCCAACTGAAATATGTGTACCCAAATACTCCCCAGGCCCACATGTTTAGCTCACCTGGGTGAGCAAGTGAGCAAGTCAGTGAGTCTGTAAATACTTCAGTCATTATTGCTTGAACCAAACACACAATTTCGATGAAACTTGGCCACAAGCTTCATATTTGATGCCAAACGAAAGTGTATTGACCGTATCAAAATCTGCACTTATAAAGGGGTTCTACAGGAGTGAGGGGGGGGGAGATTGCCTCAAAAAATAGGTATAATTTGCCTCTTCGAAACTACACACATGATTTCGATGAAATTTGACCACAACCTTCTTCACCCGGAATGTACCAAAGTTTGTTCATGGCATTAAAAAAATATATATATATCAGGGTCTAAGGGAATTTGCGAGCGGTTTGAGTGACTGTTGCTCCTGATCCAGACCTGTGAGCTTCAGGATGCGCGGTCCCGTTTTTAATGGAAGGTCAGGTGCATTCTTTTCATTTGCTTAGTGTGTGTGTGCCACAAAGAGTGGGTGTTTATGGACCCAGTGAGGCAAACATTCCCAGAAAGGCTTGGCTACACCTAATATTATTTATGCTTATCTCCAAAAAGTAAAATCTTCATGTGGAGAGGGTGTTGTGGTTCAATATAAATCAAAATACCTTGTAAATGGGAGGCGTGATGGGGAGGGGGGGGGGGGTAGAGGGAAGACAATGTAACATTCCTTCACATGTAAGTGGGTTATTGTAATCTGAATCGTTGAAACCCTGAGGTGGTGTCAGAATCCCAAAAAGCAGCAAATTTGAATTGGTAGATTTCAATTCCTGGGTAAGGAAGTTAGTGTGAGAATCGGAGGTGGGAGTGCATTTGCTTGGACGATGTTGAGCGATGATATATCAAGCTGCACCATAAGCACAGCTTCCGTATGATTACAGAGATATTTTGTATGTGAAACTGATAAGTCCTGAAGTAATTGCCTTCGGGAATGGCAAAATGATGCAGAACTTAATCTAATGTTCGGACCACGCGGTGTGTTGCTTCATCATAAATCCCAGGGTGATGCGACATAAGACACTGAAAAATGATTGCTTATGCTGACAATACATTTCTGGCAAGTTCATCTAACAATGGAGTGAAAATAACACACGCGACATATACACACTTGTGTTTCTTCTTTAAATACTAATTTTACTTGTGCTCTGAGACAAGTGATGTTCTCTTGTTAATCCGAAAAAGACTCAAGAACTCCAACAATCCAGGACAAAGAAAAAGTTAAAAACAATCTTCATAATCCCAATACCAACCCTGCCTTCCTTCTTTCAAATCCTGTGTCTACTCCTCCCCAGAAGAAAGAAAAAAAAAACCAATACTGAAACAGTGCTGGAAAAACAGATAGTGCTGACGTTGTTTCAACAAAATCATTTGGTGTTCCTCCATACTTCAAAGGGCAACTATTTTATCACAGAGGGGGTGGGAAGTGGGAATTAGGAGGGATAGAGGGTATTTATTTAGGGTTAAGAGATGAGAGTGAAGAGGTTATGTGGGGGTGGTTGCTCTCAAGGCAGAAACTGTTGCCTACAGCTCACCAAGGTCAGAGATCACCATCTGGAAATGATCCAAATGAACCCAGCACCCAACCCCCAAATTACCTTCCCACCCCTCGTTCCCTCGCCAACATATAGTTATTCTGTTGGGTCACTCACATGATGCTAAGGTCCTTCACCTTCATACCTCACTCATTCCTTTATTTATCTACAGTTCACTCTGAGCACCTGCTAATATCACTCACTCACAGTGCACTTTATATACTGTCAATTCATTCTTTTGGTCAGACTTCCTGAAGGAGACTCACTATTTTAATTGATTAAAATTATATCTGATCTGATCTGATATACGGTACTCTGTTGAGATAGTTTTTTTTTTCTGCTGATGCTCTGTTTAAGCAGTTTCTTGGCAAGGGTTATACTGGGTGGTTTGCCCTTGCCTTCCCAGCAGTCAGTCAAGACAGGAATTCGGAATTTGTTCAGGATGCCGGGATAACTCACCTCATCTTCGCAAAGGAAAATGAGGGATCTTTAACATCCATCAAATTCTGTATTTTCACACAAATAACCCGTGGGCCATGCTTGAAATTTGTTCTAAAAATTACAACTGTGGGGTTAGTCGGGTCAAAATACCACCTGACCCACAACAAATTGCAACAAAAGGTTTTTCAGTGGTTTTCATTCCTACTGGATATAGTGATCAACAGAAAAAAAGTCCACCAAAATCTGACATCCGGAAATGGGTTAAAACAGTCATTTTCAACGATGGCCACCACTGGGCTTTGAAATAACTAAAACAGCGATAACTTCTTCAATAATTGTGATAAAAACATAATTGTTGGTTCTGGTCCATGGTTTTAATTGATCAGCAATCCACTGGTGTCAATAAAATTTAGATCTGATCAGTATTTAACATGAAATCCAAGATGGCAGCAAAATTCAAGAGTGCAAAAATCAATAAATTTTCCATCTGAATCAAAATCACTGAACACCTGGTGCCACTGAAGCATTTATTTGTGAACATTACATAATGGCAGTTTAGGTAACAATTTCAGTCCTCATCACTGTCCTCTAGTTCCACAGAGGCTTGATTTAGTGGATTGTCACAAAACGTCACTTGGCATGATCCACGTGCAGATGTACACGGAAGCCCATTCTTTCTGCAGCTGCAACGGGGTGTGTCACAAGCTGTGGTGCAGTTGCAGTGTATCATCTTCAGAAGAGTGTCTGGTGCAGCATTCATGGCAGTCATGATAGGGACAAATCGATTGTCTTCAAGTCCCCAGCCCCAGTCCAGAGGATCGAGGTCACCCTCCATCCCCATCCAAACCATGACCTGGTAGTACACTCGGAAACAATGAAACTCGGTGGCACGTTCCGTTGGGGGAAGACGTTCAGGTGTAACGAAAGACTCAGCAGCAGCGACCTTCTTTGTGAATATCCTGTAACGCATAGCTGCCAGAGAACTTGTGCTCTCCCCACCAAATATAACGGCCATCGCTTGGCTGCCAAGTTTCTTTATTTCAGCGCGGCTGACGCCTCTCGAAGTGAATGTATCTGCACACAACTGGAGGCCTTGATCATCTTACACGAGTTTCTGAAAGAATGATTTTTTCCCAATGCCATACACACGAGATGTTGAATCACATCCTGTGAAGGCGTGGAGGAATCATAGTTGAGTGCAAAACTTATTCCCAAGAAGATGCTTCATCCGATTGATGCCATATACTTTCAGATTGCTTCTTGACTGGTTGTCTGAGCTGAAATATAGTGGTTTTCCATCTGGTATACAGTAATGGAGCAAAAGCATCAACAAATCTGTGTCCTCTCCGATTAGTGTGGTGGAATGCAGAATTGTGCTGTTTACGGCTGTTTTGGCAATGTCCACATCAGCGTCCCCTTCTGCCTGAATAACTGTGCAGCCCACTATCTTCAGCTGATCACCTATTAAGGTGATTGTTACTGCCGACAGATAGGAATTCATCTCTCTTTCCGTCAAATTCAGTTTCTTCGGTGATCCCTCGGATAGCTGTTGGCTTATCCCCGTCTCTGCTGAGTATTATCCTTTATCGAAGGGCCTGCACCATAGCCATCAAAGACAACAGTTGCTGTCCCATAGTGTTTTGTTGTGAAGTCCACATATGCTCTGGCTATTTTGCCTTATGTATCTCCCTTCTTCCACTTGAGCTTGTGCAGCAAGATCCACCATCAAGAACATACCTTTCAGTCTTAAGGTGTGCTGAAGGTGTGGTGTCAGGTACTCCTTCACATGCCAGTGCCTTGGTACAGTGGTCATTGACAGCTTGAGCGAGTTGAGGTTTGTCGGCCTTCCTCAAGATCTTGTTGTCCTCAAAGAGGGATGGACTGAGCTCAAAACTCATCACGTCCTCAAGTGACAAATCACCTATCTGGGATACCACCAGGAATCGCTGGAATAGCACACTGGAGTCGATGGTTGTGTGAGGAGCAATCTGGAGAGCATTAGAATTTCCCAGGGTCTTTGCTGTCCTCTTGATGGAGAAGGAAAACACAGGTTGTCCAATCATTCTCTCGATTATTTTGTTCCCAACAGCTTCATATTCATGCACGTTGATGTCTTCACTTGCCACGATACCATTTATGATATTTCTCAATGTAATATCAGAGGAGAAAGGTGGAAATGCATTCAGCTTTGTGCTTATCTTCGAGAGGTCGAATGCATATCTTTCAATTCTGGCACCAGTTGCTTCTTTATGCTGCTCGCTTGTTGCGTATGTGAGATCATTGAAGTCCTGCATGGCGACGTTGACCTCAGATGTTATGGGGGCTGACATTGTCCACAATGCTAGGTGTTCCTCTGTCATCTTACTGCCACGAGTCAAGCCACCGGTGCTCTTTAGTGATCTCATGAGTGTTTGTTCGATGACTAGATCACAGCTGAGGCCTGCCCAAAACTGGTTTGTTCGCCGGATCACATGGAAGCCATTTTGAAACTTCTCATACACATCTGGGTGTTTGCTCTCCAGTTCACTCATTTCTTGTACGTAGAGATAAGCGGACTTCTGGTAGTTGTAGTGTCCAGCTGCTGCAAATATTGGCAAGACATCAGCAACAGCTTGCAAGTGATCGTTCGAACACCGAGTGCGATCTGCCTTGATCATTGCCCGAGCAGTATGGAGCATTTTCTGATAACCTCGCCACAGCTTACTCATTTTGGATTGTGCAGCAAGTTCAGATTTCTTTTTTTTCAAGTTAATCAGTGATCTTCACAATTGCAGCTCCTTCTTCAAGACTTTCAAGAGAGATGTCACCTGTTAGCAAGGACGAATACATTTTCTCAATCTCTTCTACTTGGAGCATGAACTCAGGATTTTCCTCCACTACAGATGCCACAATAATTCCATGTAGACACTTGCTCACCAGTAGATGGCCTCGGAATGCCCTCTGAACAGATTTTCCGGACATCATATGAACTACAGCATTTTCACCATACACCAGTTCCAGGATGTTTTTTTTTGTTCGAATTTGATAAATGTTGGGTGATTGCCAAACA
>NC_140963.1:117395333-117402833 GCF_056783735.1 Eptatretus burgeri | reverse complement strand
ATCCATGAATTTGCATATAGCGACCGCCCTCCAACGCCCTGGAGGCGGGGCCAAATCGCCCCTTGCTCACCGATTGGACGGAACAAAAGTGGGCGTGAGTCGTTTTTGATCCGTTTTTGGAGCGGAAAGTCCGTGGTTTTGTACACGCTGTTCGGCGCGCGCCCTGCACGAGTCCAATACCGGTACCCACAAGCGGCGCAAGAACGGTGGCGATGCGACGGTTGCGAGGTGTGACGGTAAAGGTCGTGGCTGTTGTGGTGAAGTGGCGTTGTGGTGGGTGGTTGATGTGATGACTGTTGAGACGCGGTTGGCGGTGGTGATAATGGCGGTTGGTCCAAAATAAAGATAGTAAAAGAGAAACGGCTATCCTGAAGAGTCGCAGCACGCATGAATGACATTTATTCCCTCTAGACAACGGGTTTGGGCCTAACTACACATATACTTACCGAGATATCTCACCTAAGGGACCTGAATGGTGGTTTGCGAATTTGGTAACCACAACACTACCCCCTCCCCTTTTTACAGACTCGTCCCGAGTCGTCAAATTCTCGTGTGCCATCATGTGTAGTTTTCCCCTAGCACATTTTACCTACGGATCCCTGAGTGCGACATTCATGGTATTCGTGTCTCCAAAATAAATAACCTGAGGGCTGCGTAACTACCTAAACAAACTCACTCACACGGACGACTTAAATAAAATTGCCGGCGCGAAGACAAACATGCCGGGGGCGCACTCATATGTACAGTACATCTTAACCTTAACTTACAAATTTTACACTAAACCATGGCCCAGGATCATTGAACTCTGCAAAAAGAAAGCAGTTAGCAGGGAGCCAGGCTGCCCGCATGCAGTCTCTGGCTAAAAACAATGCAGGTGACAGGGAACGTGGCTGGCTGCTCACACGCAGTCCAAGGCCTTCGCTTTTGAACTGAACGCAGTGAACCAAAACGGTGCATGGGCTGCACAAACGCAGTCTCCGTGCCAGCTCAAGTGGCACACGCAATGAGCACAACGAATGGATGGATGAACACAACATGGTGCACGGGCCGCCACTGCAGGCCCGTGTTGTAGCTGCCAACAGGGCAGTTCTCGCAGCTTGCAAACTATTGCCTTGCGGATCCTGGCACACATGGAAATGAACAGGGGGGGGGGGGGGGCAGAGCAAAAATTGAACGGGGCTGGTGAACATGGGCAGTGGGCATGGCATGGCAAAGGTGAGCAGGCAAACACAGCCCGCAGAAGAAGGCCGCTGCAGGCAAACACAGCCGGCAGATGAACTGGCCGGCACAGGCCTTGCAGAAAAACAGCCAGCCGGCAGATGAAGTGGGCCGGCACAGGCCTTGAAGTACCACAGTTGCAGACGATCCGGCCGGCACAGGCCTTGCAGCACAGCAGCTGCAGATGAAGTGGGCCGGCCCCTGCCGTTCAGTGGAGGTTGGTGGAGGGAGTGCGGTGGTGCTGGCCACTCGGAAGGCAGGCTCGGACCTACCTACCTGTCTCCCTCCCAACCTATCGCCTTTGCCTGTCACTGTACATACCCACTCCCTTAATTTGTCAAACCCCAATTTAGCCCCAACTTATTTATTTTTTTTATTTTTTATTTTTTTATTTTTACTTCCCCACTATAAATCGTCCCCTAACCCCCTTTATCGTCCTTGTTCGGCTAACCTATCCTGTCACCTAGCCTACTCCCAACCCCCACGTTCCCTTCCCGGAGGGGAATAAGGGAGAGCTAACGTCCCGTGTCGAGGCCCAACGAAGCCTCAGGATGGCCTCCCCAGAGTTCGGCGATCTATAACCAAAGTGGGTCCAGCGGCCCACAACGACAGCGAGGGGATGGATGGTGCGGAGGGGTACATCTCCTAATCTACCCTAACCATTTAACTGTTAAACTACCCCGGGGCTTTCAACAAGCCCCTCTCGCTTAAACTATTGGTTCTAACAACCCAGATTCCCGTCGCCTGTGTTGGTGTCCTCACAATTTCGGGCCTCGCCCCCCAATTTTCTCTCCGTGCCCTCACACGGTCTCCTGGCTGGGACACGTGGCTCCCTTTGGCAGGCACGACCCTCTGCCGAATCTCCCGCTATGGCACCCCCGGGCACTACACTGCCTCCGAGCCTACCAGCTCCCTAAACACCGGGGAGTGCCCCCCATGGCACCTCCCCTGAAACGCACACGTGGCAGGCTGGCTTCCCGGGCCCCTTTCCGAGGGTCACCCTTGCCCACAACACTGCCCACGCGGCTAATGGCGCCCCGGGCCCCCGCACCAAGCAGGCGCACCCGTGCCCACTACGCTATCCCGGCCCCCCATGGGCCCTTGGCCTACCACGGCCGACTAGCCTGGTGCCCGGGGTACCCACTCAGCGATACTCACTTCGCAGCCACGCTCCCAGCCCGTCAACAGGGCTCCTGCACCCCTCCAAATGGGTTTCGAGCCTACACTCCCACCAACAACAAAACGACCTCCATTTTTCAATTTAACTAACCCCCTAACTCACTCTACACTGACCCCGGGGTCCCTTGGGCGGGAGTCACTCCTCCCCCCAATCACTCATCGCACCATGCATTCCCCATTCGCTCCACTCACACAGACCCGCTGGCCTCACTCACTCAACAAGTGCATGCTTCCACTTCACTCACCAACTCTTCAACACACACACCACTGAACTCTGCCATCCTTCTGACTACCTCCCCTAACTAACTCGTGCTCCCACGTCGTCCCTTAAACTACAGCACGTTCCTTTTAACACTACGTAGCTAAACTACGTCCCCTCTACACATTCACAAGTCTGTCACTGTCTCCAAATATCCCAAAAATTATTTACCCAACCTAAATCTCGCTATCATCCCTCCAACTAATCCATTCCACGGACTCCATGAGGACTTACCCCTGCCCCATGAAGTCGGTCTAACTAAGCTAACCCTTCCCCCTAACTAGTTTCCATCCTGTGCCCAGGTAAGGGGGTCTTCCACCCCTTGCCCAGGAATCCTGTGCACCCGAAAGTGAGGCTTGCTTTTTTTTTTTTTTTTTTTTCTTTACATGCGCATCACCAGCGCGGCAACTCCCAGCTTGCGCACTTTGCACCTGCCTGTGACGTCATGCAGCTGCACGTGTTCCTCGTCCCTCCTTGGACGGTACCATCCGGCAGGGATACCCCTCCTGCCGGATTCCAACCCCACGTGCAGCCATGGCATCACCGTGCGCATAAAAAAAACACAAGCCCCACGTCTCGAGGGGTTCCCCACGCGAACACATGTGCTTTGCCCGTTGGAGCTTAACACACACGATCGCGTGGAGAACCCGTCCGGTCCAAATCCGAAATCCTGCCTAAACTTTGTCCGTCCGCGGGATCGGCAAATCCACCGCGTGCGTTTCCGGACCGGGACTTCACCCTCGCAAGCGAGCACGTGGTGGTCTCGTGCGTTGCACAGCACGGACCTCGTGCTCACTGCTGGGTGAACCCGGCACGGTCCCCGAAATAGCTACAGCCGCGACTCGGCTTTCGTTCCTCTGTCGCCGTCGTCGCCATTCGACCCACGCACACCTGCGTGTTACGACGCACACACTCCACTCCATTATATTCACACCGGGAGACGCGGCTGCGTGCTCCCGCATGCCGACCGACATCTCCCTCACATACCGCTCTCTCTCACACACAGTCTCCCTTGCACTCGGCCGTTCACTCCCGCGTGCCTCACTACTCACACAAACCATACTACCCACACACGCGGGGGCACTCACCCGCGGTGCCCCATCCACACTCGGCGTGCTGGGAAGCACGTACTCTGGCACCATCGCCACCACACCACTCACAGACGGGGTCGCTTCCACACACGGGGACGCACTCACACCTTGCACCACACACACAGGGACAACCACACTGGGGATTTGTGTCCCCACAAGGGTCTCCGGGGCCTCTATACCCCCCAAGCTCTCCAAGCACCCGTTCGCAGCACTCTTCCCCTCAACCTCGCAAAGCACGACCGAACCCACCTGGTCGTGACTCGCCTCAAGGGGGCATACTCCCTCCCCTCGTTCCTGGAGGAGGCCATCCAGCTGCTCGCACCGGGCCTCCACCCAGTCAGCCAGCTCCCCCTCATGGTCCTCCACTACCTCTGTGTGTGTGTGTGTGCGTCACTAACCTTGTCCAATTCACCCTCTATCTCCCGTGTCTCTATACATTTTATTCTTTCTGTCGTCTCTTCGTGTCTATTGGTCTCTGCTTCTTTCTGACGTCTTTCCCTTATCTTTATGTAGGTCAACCTTGCTTTCTCCTTAAGTCGCTCCCGTCATTCCCTGTTTTTCACTCCTTGCTCTTTCACGATCTCCGCGTACCTCATTCTTGCTTTCCGTCTTAATTGTTCTCTTCTCTCCCTCTCAATTCCTTTCACCTCGTCTCTTGTCTCCCGTGTCTCTATACATTTTCTCTCCTTGTTCCTTATTTCTGTCTCTTCCTGGTTCCTTTTTCCTTCCCATCTGAGTCGTTCTTTCTCTCTGAGCCCCATTAGCTGTTCGTTCTCCCTCCGGAGCTCCTCAATCTCCGTTGACTCCAGTCTCGCTCTCCGTTTTAGTTGTTCAATTTCACACTCATATAGTTGTTGTTTTCTCTCCCACTGTTCCTCCTGCTCTTTGTTTTCCAATCTCATTGTTTATTTCAATTGGCTCATTTCCTTCCTGTGTTTCATTCGCTGTTCTCTCACTACTCTTCCTCGTTTCCTCTCCTGTCCTTCTTTCTCCAGTTTCATGGTTTTCTTCATTTGGTTAATCTCCTTTTTGTGTTTCATTTGCTGCTGTCTAATTACTCTTCCTCGTTTCCTCTCCTGTCCTTCCTTATCCGGTTTCATGGTTTTCTTCATTTGGTTCATCTCCATTTTGTGTTTCATTTGCTGCTGTCTAATTACTCTTCCTCGTTTCCTCTCCTGTTTTTCCTTATCCAGTTTCATGGTTTTCTTCATTTGGTTCATCTCCATATTGTGTTTCATTCGCTGTTCTTTGTCTATCTCCTCGTACTCCAGCCTCAGCTTTTCTTTCAATTGGTCAACCTCAGATTCATGTTCTTTTTGTTTTCTATTCCATTGTTCCTCTCGTTCTTCCCTCTCCAATCTCCTTGTGTCCTCCAATGTCCTGATTTCTCCTTCCTGCTTCATTCCTTGCTCCTTCAACTTCTCCTCGTATTCCAACCTATTTTTTTCCTTTTGTCGTTCCGTTTCAAATTCATACTCTTTCAGTTTTTTATTCCACTGTCTCTCTTGTTCCTCGTTCTGCAATCTCATCGTTTCCTTTAATTGATGGATTTCTTTCTCCTGTCTCATTCCTTGTTCTTTATATTTCCTATTCCACTGTCTTCCTTGTTCCTCATTCTGCAATCTCGTTATTTCTTTCAGTTGGCTGACTTCCTTCTTCTGTCTTATTTGTTCTTC
This sequence comes from Eptatretus burgeri, assembly GCF_056783735.1. Taxonomy (NCBI): domain Eukaryota; kingdom Metazoa; phylum Chordata; class Myxini; order Myxiniformes; family Myxinidae; genus Eptatretus; species Eptatretus burgeri. The sequence continues at coordinate 117,397,410 of NC_140963.1, read as the reverse complement.
CTTCATTACTCTTTTTTGCATCTCATTCTGCAATCTCGTGGTTTCCTTCAGTTGGCTGATTTCCTTCTCCTGTCTCATTCCTTGTTCTTTCAGTACCCTTTCTTGTTCCTCATTCTGCAATCTCGTTATTTCTTTCAGTTGGCTGACTTCCTTCTCCTGTCTGATTCGTTCTTCCATCATTACTCTTTCTTGCATCTCATTCTGCAATCTCGTGGTTTCCTTCAGTTGGCTGATTTCCTTCTCCTGTCTCATTCCTTGTTCTTTCAGTACTCTTTCTTGTTCCTCATTCTTTAATCTGGCCTTCGCTTCCAGCTGTTCAATCTGTACAGTGTGGTTTCTTAAAGTTTCATTTTCCGTTCTCTTCCTTTCCTCTTTTAACACTCTCAGTTCGTTTTGTAGTTCCCTCTCTTTGTTCTGGTGTTTCTGTAACTCAGAAACTTCCTTTTCCAATTCCTTTCTCATCTCTGCACACTCCGACTTTGCTTTGGCTTCTAATTGTTCAATCTGCTCAGTGTGGTTCCTTAACGTTTCATTCTCTGCTGTCGTTCTTTCTTCTCTCACCATCCTCAACTCGTTTTGTAGTTCCCTCTCTTTGTTCTGGTGTTTCTGTAACTCAGAAGCTTTCTTTTCCAATTCCTTTCTCATCTCCGCACACTCCGACTTTGCTTTGGCTTCTACTTGTTCAATCTGCTCAGTGTGGTTCCTTAACGTTTCATTCTCTGTTCTCTTCCTTTCCTCTTTTAACATCCTCAGTTCGTCTTGTAATCCTCTTTCTTTGTTTTCGTGTTTCAGTATCTCAGAAGTTTTTGTTTCTAATTCCTTTCTCAATTTGCGTGCTTCTTCACTCATTTCATCTCTTCTTTCCACCGCTTCCCTCCTCAATTCGTCCCTTTTTTTACTGTATTCATTTAGTTTTTTCTGCCATTCCTTTCCCATTCTAATCTCCCCTTCCAGGATTTCTCTTTTAAACTGGCTTGCCCTTACCTCTCGCTTCAGTAGTTCCAATTCTCCATCTTGTTCGCGTTTTTCCTTTTCGAGCTTTGTTTTCCTTTCTCCTTCCTCCCTCAATTCTCCCTGCAGTTCTTCGAACTGTTCTGACTTTTCCAGCAATTCCTCCGACCTTTCCTCGAGCTGTCTCTCTCCTCTTTTTATCTTCCATTCTAGGCTTTCTCTTTCCTGATTGCCTGTTCTTATCTCTTCCTTCAATTGTTCCAACTCCCCATCGTGTTCACATTTTTTCTCTTCCAACAGTATTTCCCTCACTCTCTCCTCCAGTTCTTTGAACCGCCTTGCTTGCTCCAATAATTTTTCCATTAATTGTTTTACTTCCAAGTCGTGCTCCTTTTGTTTCTTTTCGAGCTCGGTTTTCCATTCTTCCTCCCATTGTTTCCTTTCCTGGGAGATACCAATCTGCTGTTACTCTATTCTTTTGTTCAGTTTGCTCTTCGCATATTCCAACTGACGGGTATAAAACACTACCAAATTCTTTTTCCCACGTAATTTGTCGACTCTATTGGCCAAGTCATGTTTTTGCCACCGAATTCGTTCCAGTAAATCGTCCAATTGATGTGTCCCCCCGTACACGTAATTTTTCTGAAGCGCATCTGCGTGCCGTTGTGACTCGTCCACTCCACGTTGTACCTCCTCGATATATTCTTCATAACGCTTCACCTTTTCCAAGACATCCCCCAATTGTGCCTGAAGCCTGCCAATGCTCGCATAGTCATCCTGCCACGCCTGCCATGGCACATGCCGTGACCACGTGCCTTGAACCGGTGACTGGGAGCTCAGGCCTCGTGCTGTGCCATTAATATCAGCCCGCTCCGTGCTGCCATTGTGCGACTCCGTTTGCCGGCAAAGTTCGTACTCAAGCCGCTCCCACTGACCACAGTTAGTGGTGGGGTTATAATTATAAAAAGAACCGACCTGGGCCATGGATCCTACATGACGACACATACCTAATACCCCCGGCTCCCGCTCGCCTCGAGACGCCATCTTGCTTCTCGTGAAGGGTTAATTTAACTCGCTCGTAATTTGGAGGGAATCGGGGGTCGCTCCTCTCACCCCTGGACCGATT
>NC_140963.1:117365333-117380333 GCF_056783735.1 Eptatretus burgeri | reverse complement strand
AAATGCAGTTTGCAGGAGAAGAAGCAGACCAAAATTGAGGAAGATGGAAGTGGCACAGAGTGACATGAGAGAAGTGGTGGTGCAGAAAGAGGATTCTCAGGATTGCGAATTGTGGAGAGGGAGAACTCATGTGACTGACCACACAGAAAGGTGGGAATAACTGAGGCCATGAGAGTAGTAGTTTATGTTGTACTCAAACTAAGCAATGCATGACTACAATGTAATCCTTTTCATTCAAGTTGCCAGATTCAGCAACAATGTACAGGATTTACATGTCGCTATTTGAACCCACAACCTTCTGAAAGTTGGGCTCCTAATGTTGCAATTCCTGAATATAAGCAAAATGCGTCGTCTTGGAGCTCAGACAACTCAGGCAGTTCTCCAGCTGGCTCGGCTCAGTTAACATGTGGCCAATGTGTTTTGGCAGTACTCATGGCAGAGACAAATCATACCAGGAGCACTCCAGTTACGGGGCAGAAGCTACTCTTTCTTGGCCAGCCGAAAGCAGAATCGGCAGCGTATAAAGACCGAATACAGCTTGGGGATCCATCTTAGACACCTCCTGCCTTGAGCAATCCTTCCTGCCACATCAACGCATCCTCTGGAATTTTTTCTGAAGACGATGCCTGATGAAAACCGTACCATTTACACCCTTCCATAAGTTTGGGTTTCAGCTCAAAGAGTTATTCATGTAACATGAAGTCAATCATATGAAGGAAAAGTTGTTCTCAGTGGAAGGAATAAGTTATAAAAACGCAATAAAGCAGAAAACTCAATCTCACACTCTCACTCATACTCAAAAGGTCCATCTGGCTAACCCTCCTATCAACTTTCTTAACCATCCTCATGAAGAAGTCAAATCACTCAAACTTTTGAGCCTCACCATCAGCTTTGGTCTTTCTTGGGCAAACCACATAGCTAAGTTGGCTTCCAAAGTCAGTTGCCAATTGGGCATCCTCCGTCGTGCAAAGACTTTCTTCGACACACCTCAACTTTTATCGACCTTCTTCATCCGCAGCTTGATAGAGTACCGCTCTCCCCTCAGACCTTGTGCCCTCCAATATTCTCAGCTTGATGCCATGGAAACCAAGGCCATCAATATCATTGGAATCTCCCATGATGAAGCTGAATCTCTGGGTCTTTCACGTAAACATGCCAGATAGATCAGTGGTCTCTGTCTTCTACAGCCTCCTCCATGGTCTTGCACACTCTGCTCTTTCCGTGATCTGCCCCTCCCCCACATCCACACCAGGTTTCTGCAGGTGGCACACAGTCTGCTAGTGACCCTTCTGGTGAAACTCCAGCAGACAGGTCGGTGGTCTTTGTCTTCTACAGTCCCCTTTCTGGTCTTGCACCCTCTGCTCTTTCTGAAATCTGTTCCCCCCCACACCAATCAGGCTTCTGCAAGGTGCATGCAGTCTGCTCATAACCCTCTTCTGGTGATACTCCAAAAATCCAGGCTCGCTGCATATCTCCACTCATTTATTCCTCTTTTCTCTCATCTGTGGATCCAACTTTCTCTGTCTGTTCTATCCCATTATTCCCTACAGAACTTTGAAATGGCTGTTCACCACCATCTCAAGTCATCCCAAATCTATAATCATTATATTTTCTACCCCCATTAACACTCCCCATGCCAAACTCATTCCAAGCTTCCGGTTTTTCCTTCCATTCCCGTGATGAGAGTTTGTGGCTGTATCCATATTTTTCAGCGTCTGTGTCCTCTGTGAACCCCCATTCTTTCCTTCATCCCTTATTTCTCCAAAACTTCCTCTATTTTGTCCGTCAACCCTGCTGTTGGTGTGTTCGTTCTCGCTCTCGCTCACTCTCTGTACCTCTCTCTGTACCTCTCTCTGTACCTCTCTCTGTACCTCTCTCTGTACCAAAATGGCAAGAAGTGCTAGTGCACTGCATTTATCCTTGCATTTTTAATCTGTCCTCAAACAATTGTGAATTTTTACCAAAAATGAGTATTTAGGCCGAGGTCACATTTGGCACAGTGGCCGTGGGGTCTCCAAAATCTACGGCCACGAGCAATTATAGGGTGGCCGCAGTAATTCCACGGTCACACAATGTAGCAGTCACACATGTTTTTATTTTTCAGGGAGCTGCACGGCGTATTTATAAATTGTGGAGACCAAAAACGTGGGGTTGCCGTACGGTCTTTGATTTGATGTCGCAAGGTGACCTGAGGGCGTTCCTGCGGCAGCCATAGAATTTTCAAGGCAGACGCAAGGTGCCCGCAAGGCGACCGCAAGGCGACCGCAGGGGGGCCCGAAGGCGAATGTGCGGCCAGACGGATGGTAACGAATGGGTTAATTTCTTTTTTTTAACCAGTTTTTTTTTTTTTTTTTTGGCTTGTCGAATTGCTACGGCGAACGTAGAAATGAAAAAAGTTATAACTCCGCGTTATAATTCCACGGCGACCTTACGGCCTGTAAAATATAGCCATACTTTTAGGGCCACCCTGAGGCCACCTCAGAAACTCTGCGGCCACCGCACGTTTCTGTCAATTCAGAGGGCGTACGGCCGCCGTATCCTCGCCGTAGAGCAAATGTGACTTAGGCCTTAGGTCTTAGAAATTGTGGAGACCGAAAACGTGGGGTTGCCGTACGGTCTTTGATTTGATGTCGCACGGTGACCTTAAGGGAGCCCTGCGGCGGCCATAGAATTTTCAAGGCAGACGCAAGGTAGCCTCAAGGTGCCCGCAAGGCGACCGCAGGGGGCCCGAAGGTGAACGTGCGGCCAGACGGACAGTAACGAATGGGTTAATTTTTTTTTTTTTTTACCAGTTTTTTTTTTTTTTTTTTTCGGCTTGTCGAATTGCTATGGCGAACGTAGAAATGAAAAAAGTTATAACTCCGCGTTATAATTCCACGGCGACCTTACGGCCTGTAAAATACAGCCAAACGACAGGGCCACCCTGAGGCCACCGCAGAAACTCTGCAGCCGCCGCACGTTTCTGTCAATTCAGAGGGCGTACGGCCGCCGTGTCCTCGCCATAGAGCAAATGTGACTTAGGCCTTATGAGCAGTGCATTTGAAAAATGAGTATTTGACCATTGTTCCATACATGTGCATGAAAAAGAGAAATTTTTAACAACAAAAGTTCAAAGAAGGATTACAGTAACTTTCAAATGCGATTTTTAAATTTTCCTGAAAAGTGATGTATTTTCATTCATGCAAATTGCAAACTGGGCGCATTCATTTATCATTGCTACCACCAACATTTATTGAGCAAGCTTTCCATTTATTCAACAATCAGCAGCATTCCCATGGTCCTTCTCCACATCCTCACCCTCCTCAATTTCATCACAATGCCTTTGATTGACATAATTGTCTTCCTCAAGACCAGAGTCATAATTGTCAGACCAATCTTCATCTTCAGCATCACCAACACATCATGCAGATTTGGGATAGGGAACATATGGTTTGCTGTTGATACGCTTACTGAAACCACTCCACCACCTTTCCAATGCAGCTGTTGGGTTGAACATGAACCCAATCATATCCAGCTTTACACAAGCAGCTAACAATCTCGCACACAGATACCATCACATTTTACGATGATGATTTACGATTACTCCACTGTGGGCATGAGGAAAGACCTAAACAGCAAAGATGGTTTGTGTTACTGAGGCTGGAAGTCTCGACAGAGTTTTGCGCAGCTCCCCTACTTGTCTCAAATATTGATCTACTTTGCCTTTAAACATTATCGCAATGTAAGCACAAACATGAGTTGGTCCAGCACGATTAACAACACGTGTTTGTTGCAGAACTTTATGTTCAATGCAAATGCACTTTAATGAAAAACAAAATATTATTCAAATAACCAACTTTGTACACAATATACCTTGATATATACCAATAATGAGTATGTCCACCATTTTCATTCAAAATAATTGAAATTCTTCTTGGGACACTTTCAAATAATTTTGTGATAAACTTAAGTGGAATGGTGTTCCATACCTCTTCTAAGACCTTCCAAAGATCATCTAAGTTGCTGGGATTCTTTTTTTTTCTTTTTTTGGTACAAATAGTCCCATACAGCTTCTATTCAGTAATATGGAGATGAAGGCTTAATTTGAAGGGGCAATTCCATGTGTTGAAGGATTCTAGCTTATTCTTCTTCTTCTTTCACAAATAAGTTTTAATTATTTCAGCTAAGTGTTTTGTATCATTATCTCGCTGTAAGATGAAGTTGGGACCAATATGTCTTGCACCGCTGGGGATAGCATGGTGGATTAAATTAGTCTGTACCTTGCTCCGGTCAATAGCCCATCAATTTTCAGCAATTTTGTAACAACACTTGAGGATATGAACCCCAAACTTGAATTGAACCTCCTCCATGCTTAATTGTTGCTTTCAAGCAAGGTTCTTCATAAGTTTCAGTTTTTCGTCATCTCACATGTCTTCGATTGGATCCAAATAACTGAAATTTTGACTGATCTGTCCAAATCAACTTTGAGCATTGTTCCATAGTCCAATTTCTGTGTTCTTGTGCATATTTTAACCTTTTTATTGCTGTTTCATATGCAGGTTATGGCTGCTGGTTGTATCATTACTGGGAGTGCGGCTGTGCCGCTGATGCAGTGCCCTCTGTTTGCAGCAAGCTGGCATTCATTGAATCAACCTCGGAAGGATAACAGGCTGAGTCAACTCACCTGGTTTTATTTAACGGCCCGACAGAGGCTCAAACTCAAGACCCTAAGATCTTAAGCCAGCCACCACATTTTAGCCTTATTCCCCTTTTAACAGAGGTTTTGTTGCTGCAACACATTGTTTACGTCCTGATTTCAAAAGTGACCTTTGTACCGTTGGACGGACGGACAACGACAAGTGAGCCTTCTGCCAGTTCAACGCTGGTCTTCTTTCTATTCCTTCAGGATATTACCTTCAAGTATTGCTCATCCTTGACAAACAGCATTTTGGGTCATCTATCCTGTGTTTGTCAATTACTGACCATGTTTTTCTGTACTTGTCGATTGTACTTCAGATACCATATCTTAAAATTTGAGTGATGCGCGAGCTATTTCACCTGATGTCTTTCCTTCTTTATACAGAAACACAATTCTATGGCGATCTTTTCCTGAAAATTTAGCCATTGTGTTTTAAGCTAACAGTTAATCCTGATATATCTGTATTCTGCAGTATGAAAAGTGGGCTTTTCGCTTTATGGATGTGTAGAGAGGAACACTTGATAATGATGAGGAACAACTGGCAATGAGTCATCAATTATATTTGATTCATATATGTGATTCATTTGAGACAACACTTCATATTATAGCTGCTCGTACTGTATAAAGTTTACTTTGACGTGTTGTGATCACATGTTTTTGAAGATTCTAATCAATGTGAATTGTGGATTGCTAAATGACAAACTTGGTTTGTTTTCATTCAAACTAGGCTGTATTAATAACAGTCAACTTTGTTATAATAGTAGAAAACACGAGTGGAGGATTTGAGTAAATTGTCGATGTTCATAGCATCATGATTTTGGAACTCCTGAATGTGTCTAAGACTTCTGCACAGCAGTGTACATGGATACAAAGCAAATTGGAGTACTGGTACCTACCATTAATGCAGCATGCACTTTCAGCTGCTGTAGCCAGGAACATATCATCACAGCTTGAAAATATATATACAAGCACTGAACGAGAATTCCCTTGTTTAGCAATATATACTTTGTTTTTGGTCAATGCCTCGCTTTCACGGTTAACTTTTTTATGACAGGCTGTAACAATATATAACAGCATTGGTGTCAAATTCATGCAAATTTGTTTATTATAAAACATTTGAATGAAACATTTCACGAAACATCTTAAAATCCTAAAAATTCAATAAGAACAAATGTTTTAATCCAATAAAAAGATTCCGAAAATGAAGTAATTCAGTCAATCAAACCATGATCTGACATAGCACCTTTCATGGAAACAATCTTAAAGTTGAATGGTAAAATTGAGATTTTGAAAACCTAAAGAGAAAAAAACGAACATTCTGTGATTTTGAATACTTTCTTTCTTTTGATTGAGTGAGTCAACCACACATAGTTTAACTGCTTGCTATAATAGTTATTACTTGTCAGCTGGTTTATGCAATCAGTTATAAATTAAAGGTTCAGCATAAAATAACAAATAAACATGTGGAGAAACATGTAGTGTTTGGAAATCGAATAATAATCTTGTATACCTGCAATTGTCATGTCATGAAAAGGTGGGTTTTGTGACCTACCTTCACACTTCTGTGTGAGCTCAGTCTTCTGGTGTCCAGCTGGACATTTACAATCATACGATCCCACGTTGTTGATACACGTACCACCCTGGCACAAGCCAGGAATAGCCTGACACTCATCCACATCTGCAGGAAAAAGTACGAGTTTGAGGAAATGGTCTGATGTATAGTCCTCAAAGGCTGAGTTTGAAGTTTTCTGACTTCTCGAGTCAGTTGTCCGAGACGATGGCACACTATGAACCTCAAGAACTTATCATTACTCGTGATCAGGACCTTCGTCTTGTCATGTAAAGGATGATCTTACCAATATTATTATGATGATGATGATTATTATCATCAACTTCACCACCGAAGGTGGATGGAGGTTATGTTTTCACCCATGTCTGCTTGTCTGTGAGCAGGATATCTCAAAATGTTATGGAGGGATTCGGACGAAATTTGGAGGACAGGTTGGATTGTGTGACAAGGACAAATTGATTCGATTTTGGTGGATATGGATACAGACCGTAACACAAATTTTTTTGAAGTGATTCTTCACCATTGAGTGATTGGGCTAAAAACGATAGATAGCACGATATCTCAAAAGGTGATGGACAGATTCGGACGAAATTTAATGGACAGGTTGGGTGACTGCCAAGGAATAATTTGTTCGATTTTGGTGAAGATCCGGACACGGGAATCAAGAATAATTTTCAAGTGATTTATGAGGCCAAAAATAATATTTCAAAAAGTTGGTGACTGATTACGACAAAACTTGGCGGATGAGTTGGGGAGGTGACGAGAACAAGTCAATTTGATTTTGGTGTGCGACTTAAGGCCGAATGGTCCAGATCCAGATCCACCCAGCAGGAGATGGGGTTTGCAATCACGTATGTGTGTATGTGTGTATGTGTGTATGTGTGTATGTGTGTATGTGTGTGTGTGTGTGTGTGTGTGTGTGTGTGTGTGTGTGTGTGTGTGTGTGTGTGTGTGTGTGTGTGTGTGTGTGTGTGTGTGTGTGTGTGTGTGTGTGTGTGTGTGTGTGTGTGTGCGCGCGCGCGCGCGCGCCTGTCCAGGACATAACGATTTTACCATTTGAGCTTTGTCATCAAATTTTAAACAAAGCATGATTATTGGAATATGAAGAAGAAAAATTTATAATTTTGTCAAAAGGTCAAAGGTCAACGTCACATAAAATTGTCAATTTTTATTTTCATTTGAGCATTTGTCCTCAAATTTTCAACAAAGCTTTATTATCAGAATATAGAGAAGACAAATTAATAATTTGGACAAAAGGTCAAAAGGTCAAAGGTCAGCATTACATAAATCGATTTTCATCCAATTGACATGAAATTTTAAGAATTTGCATATTGTATCTCTGAATTGGTTCACCAATCAAAAGATAGAAGCTGATCGTTTTTTTTTTTTTTGATCAAAAGTTCAAAGGTCAACATTGCATATAATCGTTAATTTTCAACCAATTGACTTGAAATTTGAGCAGGATTTGCATATTAGGTTGCTGAAGCCTATTGCTTTTGAGGTCAGAAGGCAAAGGTTGCCTAAATTTGTCAATGTTTTGAATTTTGTTTTTTGCTATAGCACGATATTTTAAAAAATTGTGGACGGATTCGGACGAAACTTGGTTTACAGGTTGGGTGTGTAATCAGGACAAATTGATTTGATTTTAGTGAAGATCCGAATCCAGAGCCGATCATTTTTTTTAGTGATTCTTCACCATTGAGGGATAGAGCTGAAACCAATATATAGCACGATATCTCAAAAGTCACGGAAGGTTTTGCTTAAAACTTGGCAGAGAGGTTGGGTGTGTGACAAGGACAAATTGGTTTGATTTTGGTGAAGATCCGGCTCTGTATCTGGACACGAGAATTTTTTGATTTTTAAAGTGATTCTTCACCATTGAGAGATGGGGGTAAAAAACGATATATAGCATGCTATTTCAAGAGGTTGTGGTTGAGTTAAAACAAAACTTTTTGGATGAGTTGGTTAGGTGAAAAGAAGAAGCCGATTCGATTTCGGTTCATGTCTCAATCCAGATCCGGGCTATCAGTGGGATAGAAAAAATGTAAATGAATCAGCTTGGCGGAGGTAAGTGCATTTACCGAGTGGCTGTTCTAGTTTTTAGCTGTTTTTGTCATGTTTTGCATATGGAAGAAGAATAAGTCTGAATGCAAAGCAGACATGGATGGGATATGCATTTTTAGATGCTTTCTCGTTATTATTATTATTATTATTATTATTATTATTATTATTATTATTATTACATAGCATTTGCTGAGCAATAATTGCATTTTGTATTGCAAGAAAAAAAAAGTACTCAAAGATGATGGCAGGGTATCACAAAGGCATTGATTGCAAATTAATGGTGTATTTGTGATAAAATAAGAGAGAATCATAATTGCATCTAACAAATCAGAAAAGCAAAAGGCAATGTATCAAAATCTCACATGTTTTCATCACATAAGAAATGCCAAAAAAAAAGATTGTCAGAATAGATAGCAACAACAACAGCAATAACAGCAAAACATCATCAAAAACAACACGACCACCACCACCACCATTTAAATGTAAAACCAGCATCAGTCTTCAACTTTGATAGAAGGGATGGCAGAAGTTCAAACGAGTGTAAATAACGTAAACAGAAGATAAACTTTGGATTACAAAACCACAAGGTATTGGAGGAATAGCAAAATCAACAAGAACGAGAATTGCTTTGCAATAGATGTCCCTCTACCGATGTGATATTGGAAATAACCTGATGTACATACATGAAGCAAAAACATGCATGTGACCGGGGTGACAGTTCATAGCTGGACTGGGATTCAAGCTCTGGCGAGACAGAGGGCCGAGTGTGCATAACTGGAGGCAATCCAACTGACACCCTTAAATTATGCTATTCACACAAAAGTGAAATAAATGAGGTTTTTTTTGTCTATAATTTCGGTTTTAGCCAGACTTTTCACATCAGTGAACACATCCCTTTATTTTGGCGGTGTATAATAGCACGTTCGGTGCCGAAAATAAAAAAAATAACCCGATGTACATACATAAAGCAAAAACATGCGTACGACTTATGTGCATATATAATCCATCGTGGTTACACGAATGGGATCATTCCAGTTGCACTTGCTCATGGACTAACACCCAGGCTGAAGGCCTGAGGCCTGTCGATCTGTGCTACTTCATGGAATGGCCGCGCATTATTTTAATTGGGGTGGAGTCAGGCCATCTGTCCAGCTAATGGGTGTAAAATAGTGGGGTGGAGTCAGGGCAGCAGCTGACCACTTACCCATGTTTCATATGTGATCTTTTCTAAGTTTAAAAAGGGCATAAGTCTGTGAAAAAATGACGAAACGCCCTGAAACTTGTTCTGTAACGTATCAAAATTAAACCATGTGTCAAGTTTCAGTTGAAAATGTTAAAGGGTATTGGGGTGGGGGGGTGAAGAGTCAGAAAAACCACAGGTGGGACGGATGGACGGACGGACAGCAAACCTATAGTCCCCTCTGGTGAAACCAGTAGAGGATTAATAAATTGATCTTAATTGGTCAACATTTTACAATTTCGTTTGGTTAAAAATTAAATCTGTAAAATCACCCATACTGGTGTTATTCGACAATCGACAAGTGGAAGGAAATAACACAACTGAAAATGTTGAGGAACACCGCAATTTTCTGTTTTAATTATAATTAGTTCCCTTGCAAGGAACTTCAATGCCAGATGAGGCCATTATGCCCATCGAAGCCTGCACAATGGTTGCTCATCTGTGCTCAATCACGACTAAAAATGCTGAGCGTCAAGCATGTACCCTTTGTAATGTCTTTGGTATGACAAGGCTGGGGTCGGGTTTCAATTACCACCCTTCCAGTCTCAGAGCAGACACTCTTATAAACAACAAACAAACATTGCATGTTGAACAACATTATTAACGTTGTTTATTAAAGTTGTTTATTGCTTATTAAAGCCCCCACCCCATTGCATTACTCCAATCTTGAATGCTGCAACTATGATATGATGTTCCTGAGATGCATTTTCCTTCTATATTACCTCTTATTAAAAAAAAAAGAAGTAAACAGTCAAGGCAAAAATGCAAAACAACTTCTGCATTAAATTAAGTTTGCAACAGTTTGAGTGAAAAAATGAGAATTATTTGGGTTAAAATGGAGTATTTTATGAGGAAGCAGGATGGGGGTAGCTTTGTGGCTGGGGGTGGGTGGTATAAGCAATGAATCAAGGATTCCATTCTGTTATTCCATGAATCAAAGGATTTTCAAAAAATACATATGATTCAATAAAATGTTGTTGAATTAAATGTGAAGAAGTCCATCTTACGACAATATCTCCAACACACTCAAACCTAAACCTAATGGATATTCGTGACATGGTGAGAGATAAAGGTCTTTATCTACAACTGATACACAATGATTGGGTTGACCCACTAGAGCAGTCTCAAATCAAGTGGACCTCAGCGGCTGCACATCGTACTCGGCTCACCTTGGCAGGCTCCCGTGCGGATGTTGGGAATGAAGCCACGACGGCAAGGGTGCGGCTGGGCAGGACATGTTTCACATGGATGACCCCAGGCTCGTCCGATGGTTGCGCAACAAAGGGTCTTGGTGCAAACAACTCCACTCAGCTGACCTTGACACATACGCTGGCTCACCTGGGTAAAACATGGCCCTGTTCGGTAATCTGTGGAAGAAAGCAGTTAAGGTCATCTAAGTTCTTATAGTTACTCCTCAAAAAGTTTGCTGCTGGAAGTTTCATGATGTATGGAAATAAATGGTAAATTGTGAAACCCTAAGAGTAGAGTCAATCAGGGATGATCATTCACACATGTGATGTTAGCATGGCCAATGTTTAATGTGCCCACACTGGACAAGAAAAGATGTTACACCATCGTTATGATTTCATCTCATGAATCAAACACATGAAAAGGCTATTTGGAGCATCATTGTCTTATTCCAGCTGTATTCCTCATACTCCAGTTTATTCCTGATGGGAAGAGACTATTCAAAGAAATTGAAGACTGTAGGATTTTTGAGATTCAATAGACACATCAAAAAGAACACTCCAGCACATGCAGCAATGTTGTCTTTCTCTTCCTAATTTCACAGCCAAATATAGATTAATGCAAGTTAGAAAAGACAAACCTCTTATTGTAATACAAGTTGGGTCAACCGATAAAGATTGGGTTATGTAGCAAAAAATATTGCTGTTGGTGAAGATTGTCATAAATAAGCAAAATCAATGTATTATATATGTATGTATACATATATATATATATATATATATATATATATACATATATATATACATATATGTATACATACATACACACACACACACACACACACACACACACACACACACACACACACACACACACACACACACACACACACACACACACACACACACACACACAGACACAGACACAGACACAGACACAGACACAGACACAGACACAGACACACACACAGACACACACACACAAAGTACTTGAAGTCCAGACTGGCCCATTACGCATGTTCCGTCCACACCCCACCCCTTTCCCCGCCGAGGCAGTGACGTGCCACCACCCGAGCCAATGTGAGATGGCAGGAGGACATACTTCATGTCACATATGCCGCAAAGTCACTGAAGGCGCCATTATTTCATATTTTTACATCATGTGAAAGGAATGCGAAATTCCGGTGAAATTGACCCAACAGTTTGGAAATCTATAAAAAACAAACACATTGTGTGTATATACAGGGGGCTGAAAAAGTATGTATACAGTAAGGAATATACCAGTATATCATTACTGTATACCTACTTTTGCAGCCCCATATATATATTTTAGGGTGTTTCACTCATGGTGGTAAAAAAATGAAATTTGTTGAAAATTGTCAGAAGGGGTCTCCTTGTTTCTTATGACCCATAAATATTTTAGGCAAATATTTGGTTTGATTCGTCAATATTTACTGGTCCCACAGTTGGACAAGATTCCAAATTTCAAGTGAAACTTCGAAAAAATCAAATGGAGAAGACAAAAAATTGCAACGAACGTTTATTGAACTGAAAAGTTTCACTTTTCAGTGGGTCGTTCTTCACAAGAAGAAGAACAAGAAGAAGATGAACAACGCCGAGCTCTCTATGAGCAGCGTTCGCTACGCGAGACGCTGCTAAAAACGTCAACATACCATTCAAAAGTGTGCGACCTGTTAACACGGTCCCATTTCGCTAAGATTTTGTATGAAGCACTTCTTATAGGAAAGGTTCAAAGGCAAACCTGTGCTGATAAAATTATTGCACTTCACAAAAAAATGAAACACCCTAATATATATATATATATATATATATATATATATATATATATATATATATATATATATATATATATATATATATATATATATATATATATATATATATACATATACATATATACATACATACATATATCTATACACAAAAATAAACATATATATGTATATATATATATATATATATATATATATATATATATATATATATATATATATATATATATATCTGTGGCGACCCCTAACAGGAGCAGCCGGAGGAAGAAGAAGAAGAAGAAATATATATATATATATATATATATATATATATATATATATATATATATATATATATATATATATATATATATATATATATATATATATATATATCATCATCAAATAGTTTTATGTATTCTGTCAAACAGCCTCTAGCTCTGACGAAGGATGCCAACACCCGAAACGTCAGTGCACCTTCACCTCCTATGGCAGTTAGAACATGCTTTGGCAGCACTCAGTAAATAAAACCTATCGTTTGAATTGCCAGCTGATGCAAACCGACACAGGTCTCTCCAATGTATAATATTGCTCCAGTTGTGTTTTCAACCTTACTCATAAGGAGAATAAGGAAAACTGAAAAAAATCAGAATTACCCAAAAATGAATATATGATGCAAAAGAAGATTTGATACATTTTCCAATAATACATCCACCCATCCATTCATCCATAGAGACCATACTCTGTGCAGAGCATTGGTGCTGTCTAAGCAGTCTCCTTGGCTATTGCGCACAATCCTGGACAGGTCACCACTCTGACACAGGATGCCAGCAAGCTGGTACTCATTTTGCCAACATCAGAAGGATGACAGGAAGAGTCAACCCCACCTGATATTAATTAAACAGCTGAGCAGGATTTGAACTCAGGATCCTAGGATCCCAAGCCCACCACCCTAACCATGAAGCCAACACTAAACATGTTAATGCAGTGAACAGAATAAAATAATTCCCTGCACATAACTGTCTTTTTCTCATGAAAATAAGTATCTCTAAAAGTCCTTGTGACACGTGACACATGGGGGCCAAACCTAAGTATTTCAGCCACGATTCAGAAGTAGTAATCACCTCAAAAAAAAATTTTTTTGAGATACAAACTTTAAAGATGATGCAAATATAAGATGCAATGCAATCATTTAAATCACAAGCATATCAAGTGTGATGTTGGCTTAACGGTTAAGATGCCTGGCTTAAGACCTTACGGTCTTGAGGTTGAGCCCTTGTTGTGCTGTTAAATAACAACTGGTGGGTTGACACAGCCCGTCATCCTTCTGAGGTCGGCAAAATGAGTACCAGTTTACTGGAAACAAGGGGCACTGCATCAGCGGCACAGCCACACTCCCAACAATGATGCAACCAGCAGCCACAGGCTGCATGCAAAATAATAATAATAATAATAATAATAATAATACTAACTCGCATATCCTTTCTTTCTTTAATGGCAATATTCTCACTTCGTGGGGTCAGCCAAGGAAATTGGCTGGCCCAGTCTGAAGTTCGACAAAGTAGGTTAGAGCAGGAATTTGTTTCAGGGTGCCAACAATAACTCACCTACTCTTCGCAAAGGACACTGTGGGATATTTAACGTCTACCAACTAATGCGAGCAGACGAGATGCCCATTAACGTCTGTCCATCCGATGGACGGTGCACACATCGATGCTTAAACCTGCCTGATAGACACCAGGGTGACAGTTTGAAACTGAGCCAAGATTCAAACCCAGGACAGATAGCTCAGAGGTGTGTGCACATAACTCGAGGCTATCCTACCAGCTAAAATCACTTGCATATAATACATGTAAAAAACCAAATAAAGACTAAAAAAACAAAAGTAAATGATGAACAAAGCAAACCCAGAATGTAACTCACAAATCATCCAATTTACCCAACATAATGAAAATTAGACAAATTTCCCGAAGGGATGGAGGTCAAGCATCACATCTCTCCTGGATTCTGTGGAATCTAAAGCTCTCAACTCCATTGGAATCTTCCGTGATGAGGCCGAAGCACAAGGTCTGCTTCTCTTGCATCGCAGGCAGGTCGGTGATGACTGTTTTTTTAACCACCTCTTCTTAAGCATTCCCCCGTCCCTTAAGCATTCTCGATCCCCCGCCCCTCCTCAGCAACTCCAGGGTGCACATGTTCTTCCAGTAACCCCCTCCTCGACCAAAATCGTCCAAAACCCAGGCTGACCGGAAACCTACACTCCTTTATACTTCGCTTCTCACATCTGTGAAACCACCTTCCAAAGGCCGTTCTTTTCCATTCTTCCCTGCAGGTCTTCAAGCAGGCAATGCACCAACACCTCATGTCACCCCACGCTCTGATGCATGATCTTTATTACACCCCATAAACCCTCCCTAGCCCAGCTCTCATACATTCTTCCCCTTTTGCTTCTCCTCTTTTCCTGTTCATCCAATCTTTTACCTATTGTA